>NW_017671042.1:367269-373821 GCF_001879085.1 Nicotiana attenuata
AGTTCAATTTACTAAAAGACACACTCGGGAGCTCAAAAAGTTTGAAAAAAGGATGGAACACATTTTCAAAATAAAACAGGGAGATACGGAGCTACTCAGGGAATTCGTAGACATATTGCAACGTGAACGAATGATGTTGCCACGTGTACCGACAATTGGGCGGCAATGGCATTTGCCAGTAATTTAAATGAAAAAGCCCAGAAGCCACGAGGAGACTCAAAGAAAGCTTACGAGAATTTCTTGCAACAACTTGGAATGATGTTTACAAGAGGTAAAACACAAAGCTGCGGATAGAAGAAGACACTATCACTCAATCCCGGAGAGATGAAAGGGTAAGTTCAAGGCGGCCAAATACTGAAAAAAGGTCCGGCAAGAACAGGTACGAACCCTATATGAGACCAGCAGGAAGGGATTCGCGTTCGAAATAAGAAAACCCAAGGTATGATTCCAGATCAAGGGAGAGAGATTCAGATTCATCGTCCAGGTTCAGAAAGGAGCGAGACACGCGAGATACGCGAGACAACGACATAAGTTCAAAAGCAAAGATTGGTGGTTACAGTTTCAATGTTAGCATGTCTGAGTTGGTAGCTGTTTTAAGAAGCATGGGAGGTAAAGTGCAGTGGCCAAAAGAAATGAGATCGAACCCAAACAGAAGAAATCCCGATTTTTGGTGCGAGTTTCACAACGATCACGGTCACAAAATAGCAAATTGCAGACTGCTACAAGGTGAAGTGGAGCACTTATTAAAACAAGGTTACTTAACCGAATTGTTTAGTGAGAAGGGTAAGCAAGCATATATGAAGAATAGGCAGGAGCCACCAAAACCTCCATCACCAAAAAGAACAGTTAATGTCATAAGCGGAGGGGAGGAGGTCAACGACGTAACATATACGACAGCAAAGAAGGTGTCAAAAATCACAGTTACCCACGGGAAGCGAGTTCGCCAAGTTTTGGAAGAAGACAGTATAACATTTGATGATGCAGACGCAGATGGCGTGTTGATCCCACACAATGATGCACTGGTAATATCTTTACTTGTACATGATACTAACGTAAAACGAGTTTTGATTGATCCAGGTAGCTCTGTAAATATCATTCTTCTAAGAGTGATAAATGAGATGCAAGCCGACGATAAATTGGTACCCAAAGCACGTACCTTGTCTGGTTTTGACAACTCGAGCGTTGTTACAAAAGGGGAGATAATACTCACTGATAACTAGGGATTCTAGCCTAATTTATGCTCCCTTTTTGTTAGGTTTTGGATCAAAAGTATGTACAAGTATTCCCGAAAACTAACTTATTGTGCTGTTTGCAGTGTTTGGTCAAAAAGAGATAAGAAAGTCATAACCAGCTCATAAAGGAGTGAAACCTGTACAAGTTCAAAGTTGAATCAAAGGCGCTGACAGCGAAGAATGAGAAGCGGACGCGGAGGGTCTACCGCTGAGGCGGTCCTAATTCCGCTCTCAGCGGATTGAGGATCCAGAGACTCGTTCTAGAGCTTAACAAGTCACCGCTGCCCGCGGTGAAATTGCGCGACAGCGCTATCATCTGACGCGACCGCGGTTAAATTCTCGCCCTCAGCAGAATTAAGAATAAGAGAGATGAAGTTTGGAGCTCAAATCAAAAAGCGCGGTCCGGGAACATATTTCGCGGCCGCGGTTGAAAGAACGCTGAGGCGGGTGATTTTCCGCTCCCAGCGGACTCAAGTTCAGATTCAGCTCAGTAGAGAAGAACCGCGGTCCGCGCTTGCTTTTGCGCGGCCGCGAAAGTCCTAGCGCTGAGGCAACCTATTTTCCCCGTAGGGGAAATTTTGTCCGGAAAATTTAGCTGTGTATAAATAGTTCTTTTCCATATTTTTAGGGTATCTGTTGTTAGAGGAACACGTGAACAACAACTTTTTGCTTTTTGTTTGAGTAATTTTAGAGCTTTGTTAACCATTAATCTTACATTCTACTCTTGTAATTATTTTTTATGGGTTATATTTCATCTCAATCTTTGATTTCCTCTTTGATTATGAGTAGCTAAACCTATTAGCTAGGGTTGTGGCTCAACCCTAGTGTAGGTATTTAATGGGTCTTCAATTTTAGGGCTTAAATGTTTATGGGTTAATGATATTTAGCTTGATTCATGCTTTAATTGTTAAATTGGTGGTTGCAAACACTGATTTGTGCCTTTTTGACTTAGGCTCTTCTTGAGAAAGAGAGACTAAGTCTAGGAAATTCAGGCTAACAAGGAATTGGGGTGCATTCAAGAGATTGATAGCCCCAATTAGAAGGTTAAACCTAGAGATAGTAATACCCAACTTGAGCCAATTTTGCTTGCACTGTTTGAACACTCAATTGGGCTTGAGAAAGCCAATTAGGGCAAAGTCACTCAAACTACCGAGAGGTATAAAGTGAGTAATTATGTGCAATGGCTATATCATGATCCCAATTATAACAAGTTTTCCCTAAGTTTTAGATCCCGTTAGATACTCACCTAGGTGTAAAGTCACTTCCCTAGTTCCTTTTTACAAATTGAGAAAACCCTTTACAAAAATATCATACTTAGCTTATTCTCATTCTTTATTAGTGTTAAAGTAGAATAGTAACCAAACAAAGAATGATTGGAAGTGCAATCAAGAACATCGCACATAGCTAGATTAGATAGAAACCCAATTCCAAACCTATCTTAGCTCTCTATGGAAATCGATCCCGACCCCTCGGGTAAAAGCTGCATCGACCACTCTTGCCATTCTATAGTGGTATAGGGTCGGAGCCGATCACTTTTTGGCACTGTTGCCGGGGAGCTAAACGGTTTTGGCTATCTATCTGACTAGTTTTGTGTCTTGTTTTTCTTTCCTTCTGTTTTACTAACTTGTGTGAGTTAATCAATTCAGGTACAACATGGCACACAATGATCCAATTGGCAATGTTATTCCGGGGGAGGAGGTAGATGATAATGCTGAAGATGAGGTGCCTCTAGTACCTCAAGGACAAAGAAGAGGCCGCCGGGCCAATGACAATATTCCAGACCCTCCCCCGCCTCCTCCACGAGTTGCTCCTCGGGTGCTTCCAAATGAAGGATACGCAAGTGCAATTGTCCCACCCCGGAACCGGGCAGGCAATTTCCAAATTACAAATGTTATGTTGACATTATTGGAGCAACGAGGGTACTTCATAGGTGCTCCCCATCAGAATGCATATAAACATCTTAAAGGTTTTGTGGATACTTGTTGGGGAAGCAAACAGACGAATGTGTCGGAGGATGCATTGAGATTGAGATTGTTCCCTTTTTCACTTAGAGGGAAAGCTTTGGACTGGCTCGAAAGACTTCCCAACCAATCCATCACTACGTTGGATGAGTTGGCAGACAAGTTTATAGCTAAGTTTTTCTCGCCGGGGCATATGGCGACATTGAGAGATGAGATCTTGGCCTTCAAACAGGAACCTAATGAACCACTTCATGAGATCTGGGAGAGGTATCAGACTATGGTGAAAGAATGTCCGAACAATGACATGACCGAAGCAATGATCCAGCAAACATCTACCGTGGCATTAACACGACCAATCAGTGTGTAGTGAACCAGATAGCAGGGGAAACACCTTATGCTGAGGCGTGTGAGATATTGGATGAGATGGCAGATACTTCCTCAGCTTGGCAGAGTCGAGCTAATGTGCCACAGGGTGATCCCACTGTCATTCACCTGCACAAGGAGCTCCACGACCATGGCCAGGCAATAGCGGAGTTGACTACAACAATGAGCCAGTTGGCAAAAGCTCAATTGCAGCTAGTTCAAGCACCGAGACAAGTAAATGCTATGGAAGGTGTAAACATGTTGGTCAACAAGAGGCAACAAAGAGGTCAACAAAGTCAAGGAAAACCGGATCAATATGAGCAGGGTAGTAGTGGTTTCAACCAAGATGATGGGTGTGATGAGCAAAATGAAGAGGTCCAGTACGTGAACAATTACCAAGGACAAAGGGGCAATGCTCCTAACCAACAACAACAATGGAGATCCCAAGGAAATTGGGGGAATCAAAACCAACAGGGAAATAACAACTGGGGGAACAACAATCAAAATTGGGGCAACCAGAACAACCAGGGCAACTGGAGTGGCAACAATAGCAATTGGGGAGGAAACAACAACCAAGGGGGTTGGAATAATGGCAATCAAGGGAATTAGGGGCAAGGCTTTCAAAGGCCTCCGATGTATCAACGGCCAAACAACCCACCTCCATTTATGTCCCAAGGTCCTAGCTCGTCAAACAATGAGATGGGAAGGATCGAGATGATGTTTAAACAAATGATGAAAAAGAACGCCGACTCTGATGCCCAGTTGGCATCCCATAGTACTTCAATCCGAAACTTGGAGGTTCAACTTGGCCATATTTTGCAATCTTTGAACACTCGCCCTAAGGAGGCTCTACCTAGTGATACGGTAGTGAACCCTAAGGGTGGGAACAATACTGGGCATGCAATGGCGGTGATCACAAGAAGCGGTAGAGGTGGTGAAGTGAATACCTCCAAGCAAAAGGAAGTTGTGATTGATGAGGTTGAAGTGCAAGATGATGATGTTCATATAGTTGATGAGCAAGTGAGTGCAGAGAATTTGAATGCTGAAGTGAGAATTCATATTCATGATAATGAGGTGGAGACTCAAAATGACGTGAACCCGTCTAGGGAACACATAATAGACATACCGAAAACGGTAGTACCCAAGGCTAAGGCTCCCTTGCCAAGGCCTTCCCCACCTTACCCTCAAAGACTTGCGAAGCAAAATAATGAAAACCAATTTAAGAAGTTTATTGAGATGATGAAAAGCTTGTTGATCAATATTCCTTTGGTGGAAGCTCTTGAGCAAATGTCGGGTTACGCCAAGTTTATGAAAGACTTGGTGGCTAAAAATATATCTATGGATTGTGAGACCATCAAAATGACTCATCAAGTAAGTGCAATTGTGCACTCGATGGCTCCAAAGCTTGAAGATCCCGGCGCTTTCACCATTCCATGTACCATTGGGAATGCGAATTTTGCAAAGGCATTGTGTGATTTGGGAGCAAGTATAAATTTGATGCCTTACTCCGTGTTCAAAACTTTGGGTATTGGTCAATCGAGAGCTACTTCAATGAGATTGCAAATGCTGATAGAACAATGAAGAGGCCGCTTGGTATTACTGATAATGTTCTTATCCGGGTGGACAAGTTTATTTTGCTTGCTGATTTTGTGATCCTCGTCTGCGAAGTCGACTATAAGGTGCCTATAATATTGGGAAGGCCTTTCTTAGCAACTGGGAAGGCATTGGTTGATGTGGAAGCAGGGGAGCTCACCTTCCGGGTGGGTGACGAAAAAGTTATCTTTCATGTGCGCAAATCAATGAGGCAGCCGAATAGTACTGAAGTGTGCTCTTTTGTGGATCTTGTCATAGAGGTGATAGTTGATGATACTAGTGCCATGATCAATGTGGAGGATCCTTTAGAAGCGGTATTGTTGAACCTTGATGTGAATGAAGATGAAGGTAGGGTGGAGTGTGTCAATGCTTTGCACGGAATGGGTTCTTATTCTTATGAGCCCCGTAAGCTTTCTTTGGATCTTGAGAACAGAAAGACGCCGCCAACAAAGCTCTCAATTGAGGAACCTCCCGTTTTTGAGTTGAAGCCTTTGCCTCCACACCTCTGGTATGAATTCTTGGGCCCTAGTTTAACTTTACTTGTTATTCTTTCTTCTTATCTTACTAACGTGCAGGTAGATGCCACACTAGAGGTGCTCCAGAGAAGGAAAAAGGCAATTGGATGGACTCTAACTGATGTTCGGGGAATAAGCCTCGCCTTTTACATGCAGAAGATTATACTTGAAGATGATGTCAAGCCCTCCGTGGAACATCAAAGGAGGTTGAACGAAGCCATGCAAGAGGTTGTCAAAAAGGAGGTGATCAAGTGGCTAGATGCAGGGGATGTGTACCCCATCTCGGATAGTTCCTGGACTTCATCGGTGCAATGTATGCTGAAGAAGGGTGGTATGACTGTGGTCCCCAATGAGCAAAATGAGTTTATTCCCACCAGGACTGTCACCGGATGGAGGGTGTGCATGGACTACCGAAAGCTGAATAAAGTGACCCGTAAAGATCATTTTCCATTGCCCTTTCTTGACCAAATGCTGGATAGACTTGCTAGGCGTGCCTTCTACTATTTTATGGATAGGTACTCAGGGTACAACCAGATTTTGATTGCTCCGAAAGACCAAGAGAAAACCACCTTCACATGCCCGTACGGGACCTTTGCATTTTCACGGATGCCATTCGGTTTGTGTAATGCACCTGCAACCTTCCAGCGATGTATGATGGCTATCTTTACGGACATGGTGGAGGATTTCTTGGAAGTATTCATGGATGATTTTAGTGTTGTGGGTGGCTCCTTTGATGAGTGTTTGAAGAATCTTGACAAGGTGCCAGCCCGGTGTGAAGAGACAAATCTTGTGCTTAACTGGGAAAAATGCCACTTTATGGTCGAGGAGGGCATTGTCCTCGGCCATAAGACTACCCGAAAGAACGGTATAGAGGTGGACAGGAGAGAT
>NW_017671043.1:0-47071 GCF_001879085.1 Nicotiana attenuata
GCATCCCGAACCGACACACGACGTGGTCCCAAAGGAAGTCGATTACTTCTTTCTCTCGAACCTTTTTGTAAGCCTGCGCTTCAACCCATTTGGAGAAGTAGTCAGTAACCAAAAGAATAAATTGAGCCTTACCTGGAGCTCGAGGAAGCGGGCCCACTATGTCCATTCCCCACTTCATGAAAGGCCATGGGGAGATGACCGAATGCAGCAGCTCAGCAGGCTGATGGATGAATGGCGCATGCCTTTGACACCTGTCGCATCTTCGTACAAATTCCCTTACATCCTGTTCCATGTTGACCCAATAGTATCCAGCTCGAATTATTTTTCGGACCAACGCATCCGCGCCCGAATGGTTGCCACATGACCCTTCGTGGATTTCCCTCAATACGTACTCTGTGTCTCCGGGGCGAAGGCATATGGCGAGTGGTCCTCCGAAGGTTCTTTTATATAAGACTCCGTCCTCGGCCAAACAAAAACGGGCCGCTTTTGTTCTCAATGCCCTTGATTCTTTGGGGTCCTGTGGGAGTTTTCCTGTTTTTAGATAGTCCACATACCTGTTTCTCCAGTCCCAAGTAAGGCTAGTTGAGTTGACCTCGGCGTGCCCTTCTTCTACGACCGACCTCATTAGCTGTACCACCTTTTCGGATTCGAGCTCGTCGTCCTCGACTGTCGAGCCCAGATTGGCGAGGGCATCGGCCTCGCTATTTTGATCTCGGGGTACGTGTTGGAGAGTCCATTCTTTGAATTTGTGCAGGGTGTTTTGGAGTTTGTCGACATACCGTTGCATCCGGCTCTCCCTGGCCTCGAACGTTTTGTTCGTCTGGTTTACCACAAGAAGAGAATCGCACTTGGCTTCGATTACTTCAGCGCCGAGGCTCTTGGCTAATTCTAAACCTGCAATCATAGCCTCATACTCGGCTTCATTGTTAGTCAACCTCCTCGTCCGTATAGACTGCCTAATGACGTCCCCGGTAGGAGGTTTTAGTATGATCCCCAATCCCGACCCCTTTACGTTTGAAGCTCCGTCCGTGAACAATGTCCATACTCCGGACGGAGTTCCCGAGCTCAGCAGGAGCTCTTTTTCGGCCAGGGGAATAAGGGTTGGAGTGAAGTCGGCGATAAAATCAGCCAATACTTGCGACTTAATCGAGGTTCGAGGTCGATATTGGATATCGTACTCGCTAACCTCTATGGCCCACTTGGCCAGCCGGCCGGACAATTCGGGCTTATGCATGACATTTCTTAATGGGTATGTAGTTACAACATGTATGGGGTGACTTTGGAAGTATGGCTTCAATTTTCTTGAGGCACTAATTAAGGCTAATGCCAATTTTTCTAGGTGAGGATACTTCGTTTCCGCTTCCCCTAGCGTCCTACTTACGTAGTAGATGGGGAACTGGGTGCCCTGTTCTTCCCTAACTAGGACCCCACTGACGGCTACTTCCGATACGGCCAAGTATAGGTATAGAGGCTCTCCGATTTTCGGAGTATGCAACAAAGGTGGATTAGAAAGGTACCTTTTGAGTTCCTCTAGGGCGTGCTGGCATTCTGGTCCCCACGTGAAATCATTCTTCTTCTTTAGAAGATTGAAAAATTGGTGGCTCCTATCCGAGGATCGGGATATGAACCGGCCTAGAGCAGCTATGCGCCCGGTGAGCCGTTGGACGGCCTTTACGTTATCGACAATCTTTATGTCCTCGATTGCCTTAATCTTATCCGGATTGATCTCGATTCCCCTATTGGACACCATAAATCCCAGGAACTTTCCGGATCCGACCCCGAACGCGCATTTCTCCGGGTTCAGCTTCATGTTATATTGCTTTAATATAGCAAAAGTTTCCTGCAAATGGCTAAGATGTTCCTCTGCGCGCAGGGATTTAACTAACATATCATCAATATAAACTTCCATGGTTTTGCCTAATTGATTTTCGAACATCTTGTTAACTAGGCGTTGGTAGGTGGCCCCGGCGTTCTTTAGCCCGAAGGGCATCACGTTATAGCAGTAAGTGCCATACTTAGTGATGAAGGACGTTTTTTCCTGATCGTCCTTATCCATCCGGATCTGATTATATCCGGAATAGGCGTCGAGAAAACTTAGCGTCTCGTGGCCGGCCGTGGCATCGATCATTCGATCGATGTTAGGCAAAGGGAAGGAATCCTTGGGGCAAGCTTTATTTAGATCTTTATAATCTATACACATTCTTAATTTATTACCCTTTTTGGGTACTACAACTACGTTGGCTAACCATTCTGGGTATTTAACTTCCCGGATGGACCCTATGTTTAATAGCTTAGTTACCTCCTCGTGGATGAAAGCCTGCTTGACCTCGGATTGGGGCCTTCTCTTTTGTTTGACTGGCCGGAATTTTGGGTCTGTGCTCAACTTGTGAGTCGTGACCTCCGGGGGTATGCCTGTCATATCCAAATGGGACCAAGCAAACACATCTTCGTTAGCAGTAAGAAAAGAAAGCAAATTTTTCCTGAGCTCGGTAGTTAAACCCGAGCCCAGGTATACCTTTCGGTCTGGCGCACTCGAACGAATAGGGATCTGTTCCAGCTCTTCGACTGTTGATTTGGTGGCATCGGACTCATCCGGAGTCACGAAAGATCGGGGAAGGAAGAGGTCTTCTCCGAAGGTAGATTCTGGTTCAGCCTCTTTTACCGGAGGCTTACACTTTGACTGCTATTTTGCCTTGGACACCTCATCTACTGCGAACATCTCTCTTGCGGCGCATTGCTCCCCGTATACAGTGATGACCCCCTCGGTAGATGGGAATTTCAGCACTTGGTGCAGTGTGGACGGTACGGCCCCGATGTCGTGTATCCAAGGTCTTCCGAGCAGGGCGTTGTACCTCATATCGCCCTTGATAACACAGAACTTGGTCGCTTTTGTAACTCCGCCCACGTCGATCATCAGAGTTATTTCCCCTCGTGTTGTCTCCGTAGCCATATTAAATCCATTCAATACTCTCACCTCAGAAATTATCTGCCCTGTCAGTCCCAACTGTTCGACGACCCACGACCGAATTATGTTAGCCGAGCTTCCGGGATCGACCAAGACACGCTTGACTTTAGTGTCTCGGACCATCATGGATATTACCAAAGCGTCGTTATGGGGTTGTGCTGGTCCATCGATTTCCTCGTTGCTAAAACATAGTGTTCCCTCTGGTGCATAATCCCTGATCCGCTTCTCCCTTGTGATCGATATCTTGGTACGTTTCAGTATTGGTACTTGAGGTGCGTCTTCCCCTCCAATTATCATGTTTATGGTGTGCCGGGGTTCCTTCCTATCGGCTGGTCGATCTCGATTTTCGTAATGATTTTTGGCCCGATCACTGAGAAATTCTCGAAGGTAACCTTCATCGAGCAACCGGGCAACTTCCTCCCGCAGTTGCCTGCAATCTTCGGTTCTGTGGCCATGTGTGTTGTGGTACTTACATATTAACTTGGGATCCCTCCTCGATGGATCGGACTGTACGGGTTTGGGCCATCGGGCTTCTTTGATGCGTCCGATCGCCGACACCAAGGTAGCCGAATCGACACTGAAATTATATTCAGCCAATCGGGGTACTTCCTGTCTATCGACGGCTTTCCCGAGGTTGGTCTTCGGTAACGGTCTTCTGTTCCTCTCATATCCGCGGTCGTTCCTCGTAAATTTAGGCCTCCTATCATCCTGATATGGCCGATATCTTTCCTTGTTCGGTCTCGAATCTTTGTAGTTTTCCCTACGAGGTCGATCGAAATTCCTATGTGCGGATGGTGAATCCGAACTTGCTCCGCTGTGGTCGTCCTCTACCCTTATCTTTGATTGGTAACGGTTATGGATGTCTGCCCACGTAACTGCTGGAAACTCGATCAGACTTTGCTTTAATTGCCTGGATGCGGCTGAGCTGTTGGCGTTCAATCCTTGAGTGAAGGCTTGTACTGCCCAGTCATCCGTGACTGGGGGAAGATCCATCCTCTCCATTTGAAATTGAGACACAAATTCCCGGAGCGTCTCGTTTATGCGCTGTCGGACCTTGAATAGGTCGGATTTCCTTGTTTCTACCTTGATCGCCCCGGCGTGAGCTTTCACGAAGGCATCGGCTAACTTGGCCGATTGCTGGGCTTGCAGCATGTCAAAAATCATTTTAAGGTTGATAGTCTCTTCGCCGACTGCCTGGGCCCTCGAATCGTCCTCTCCCCGGACGCTATGTGATGATCCGGAGGCCTGATCAGTGTTGAGCGCCATCCGGGAATCGGCATCTATCGGGTTTTCGAGCCCGGGCACTCCATTGTTTCCTGTCTGCTGTTCAAGTTCGTTGTTGATTGATTGTGCCATTCTATGAGTTGGTAATTTGAATGTAAGATGGACTCTTTTGCAAAGAACCAGTGTATTGCGACGCGTCAAGAAAGAGTATCAAAGAGCTCACTAATATCCTTAGCCCCACGGTGGGCGCCAAACTGTTTACCCTAGAATCCGGATAACAATTGAATTTATATGGGGTTTTAAGGATCCGTGAACTAAAAGATACAAAAGGTTTGGATTGAGGAAAATAAAAGATAAAGACTCAACAATTGCTGTTAAAGTAAATAATCGCAGAATATAATATTGCTTAGAACAATTGTGCTTGATAGCGTACAAGAATTGAGAGAGATGGTACTGTAGTGTAATGCATTCTGATTAAGGGTAAAAATAAGGTAGGTAAATTAATTACATCGTGGATCCCTGTAATTACGCCTTAATGGCCTGAAGTGGTTGAGAAAATCACGTTTGGGCGAGATATCCGGCGACGCTTGGTTATCCGTTACGAGTCCGGCTTCCGACCTTGTGTGTTTCTCCATCCGGTGGTGACTCATATCGAGCTCTGCAACGGTCTCGAAATGACTCGACCTCGGTTGTAGACGTGGCCGTCGTTCTACCTTGCATCCAGGTCGGGTTCGATGGCCCCGACTTGCCCCGGACCGGACCCAACCCGGTCGGGCTCAAGCAAAAAGGGTATCACCCAATACAAAAATATTATTGGATCGGGTCATGGTGCTAGATGGCTCACAAGCCCATTAGTTAATTGTATACCTAGAACCGTAGAACTAGCCTAAATAAATATCATTATGGATGTTGAAAAGATACTATTTTCACTAGACTAAAGATGGCTAGAGTTTTATTCTCTGCATCTAAGAGAATATTTTAGGTTGGGGATTCATCCTCTACGTGAAGATCAGTGACACAATTCGTGGTTGTAACAGATCCATTTCTACTAAAAAGAAACCCGCAAGTCTCCTAACCTAGTTAAATGGAAAAGTTATGATGGATTAGGAAAGGTAATTTGGGGCTAATTACTCATTTTGAATTATCACCACAATTAACACATATAAATTGAATTTACTCTTTATCTTTTTGGTCTAAAAGAAACATATATTGAGTTTATATTGCTGCATCGTTACAGGAAAAAAGTAACTGTATAGTGGTGGTACATTGTTATATAAAACACCACTACTACAGAAAGATACTCTAGTACATTTTTTTATATGTTTAGTTCTTGGTTTGTCTATTATGACTAGATTTGAAACATAACATTGGAGGAACTACAAAATGTACTAAGTACGTGTGGTAGGTGACGGGCGTGTGGGCGTGCATCGTGTGAATTGCGATTTAGTCGATTCCATGAAACTGTGTAGCATAAAAACACAAGAAAACAACTAGAAATAACATGAAAGACAGCAATCGGACCTTGAATGACTTCTACGTTTCTGGTGAAGGAGAAATCGACAGTACACAAACCCAGCAGATTCTTGTTTTGGAACCGAGCTTCAAAGAAAAAAAAAACCAATGTGCAGATGATCTTGGAGGCGGAAAATCCTAGGTCGTTCATTCCAGACGATTGAAAATGTAGAGTTTAGTTAGAGAGAGTCGACTGAAACTGTTGAGTTTTTAGAGTCTATAAGTAAAAAAAGAATGGGAAATAGTCAGTGATTAGTGTGTTTTCGCACCTTACACGTGGTAGGTTTTAATTGGTCTTTTGCTGACTGGATTGCCACATTTGTCAATTTGTAATGCACGCGCTATGATTCAACGGTTGGAGGTGTTTATTAGTTACTTATGCTCAAGATGAAGTGTTCATGTGGGAATTCTGAAAATTTATTTACCGACATGACAATCGGGTGCAAGTTTAAGTGACCAAGAGGCCTTTTTGCCTTCAATTAAATGAAAGTTAATGTACGGGCCAAAATCAGAATTTGTGAATATTTTAGGACTACAAGTGTAAATTTCCCGAAAATATTTATAAAATTTTTTGTTAAAAAATATGAAACTTACATTACACCTGAAAACAAAAGGAAATTCGAAGAAAAGAAATGAAAAGCCAAGATGAACACCTCTCTCCTAATAATGGCCAATGTCGTCGTTTTGTGCTTACGCGTTCTCCTCTCTAGCTTTTTTATTTTTCCGGCAATTGCGAATCCTCGGACGGAGCTTGTCTATAAATTCTGTGGCGTAGATCGAGCAGAGAATGTTTCAGAATTCAACCAAAACTACGCCAATGCAATAGTATCAATGGAACCCGAAATGCGAAAAAACAAATTTTCCATTTGTGGAGAAGGGTACCCTCCGAATCGAATTTACGTCTTGGCTCAATGCATGGACGATCTGACTAATGATGATTGCGAAATTTGTTTTTCTACCATTAAAACGCAATTGCCTGGTTGCTTTCCCCACAGCAGCGGTCGTGTTTTCTTTGATGGTTGCTTCATGAGATTCGAGAACTATAGCTTTTTTTATGAAGCCTCTTCTCCCCACGACGTCAAAGTAATTTCTCTTTCCCCTTTTCTTTTTCTTGATTCTTTTCTTATATTTTTATCTATGGATCTATGTGTTAGTTTACATGCATAAGAGATAAGAAAGTAAAAATCCCATCATGGTATTAGCATCAATGGCGGAGCCAGAAATTCTATTAAAGAGATTCCAAAAAAATGCAACAATGTCGTACCTATATTCGTATTTGAAAATAATATAATTTTTGTGACACCTTTGTTGCTACAGTAGAAGCTTCCCCAATGTTTAGGCGAACCCTTTGCTCTTTTTACACAATTTTCCAACGATTGAATCCCCTCGGCACCCATTCATCCAGTGTATGACATCTCATCTAAAAGTTTAAGCCATTAGAGAGTGTACATCTTATTAAATTAATTATATCTTCAACACGCTCCATGGCATGAGGGCCTAATTCTTTTTCATGAGCAAAGTACGGGAAATTCTTTTAGATAATGAGTGGCAATGAGACTTGAATCCAAGATCTCTGTATGTTTTCTTATCATATACAAGTGAATGACCATTTTATCTAAAAATTTAAACCATTAGGGAGAGTACACTTTTATATAATTAATTATATCTTAATAGACATGACTTTGTCTTGCTTGTTCTTGGTTCTCATGGTTCTCTTTTTTGGTTGAATTTGATAAAAAGAGATGCAGCGATGCAGTGAACTTGAAGAATGAGCAATTTAGGGATGTGGCAACCAAAGTCGTCAAGGATTTGGTAAACATGGCCCCAATTCACGGTGGCTATGCAGAGGGACGAAGGAAAGCCCATGGTTTATCAGTTTATGGCATGGCTAACTGCTGGAATACTTTGGACGAAAAATCATGTAACGATTGCCTGACAAACGCAAGCACATCTCTTCTTGATTGTTTGCCATCCATTGAGGCGCGCGCCCTTAGCGTTGGCTGCTATTTTCGTTACTCGGAATATGAATTTACCGATGGTTCGAGTTTCTTTCTTAATACTAAAGGTCAGCTGCATGTGCTTTAGAAAATCTCAAGGATTTAACTATATATACACTGATAGTATAAAATATTTTACACAATCAGCATGCTATGTATTCTTTTACCTGGTTACTCTATTAGACCTACTATTATGTTGCACTAACTCTCCAAAATGTTGTTGCACCCGTGTTGGATCCTCCAAAAATGCATTTACTTTTGGAGGACACACAACCGACGCTATTTTCGGAGAGTTCGAGCAACATAGCTTGCCATAACTAGTTACCTGTTATTGTAAGTAACTTAACTAGATAGTGTATAATAACATACACTTTTAGTGCACAAAAGTTAAACTCATTCAAGAAGGAATTCATTTTGCAGGAGCCGTTATCATGTACATTGTATTTGTTCTTGTTGCTCTCGGTGTATGCGTAGTCGCTGTTCTGGTTGGATATATTGTGGGTACAACTCTTCAAGAAAAACGATTGAAACACCAGAAGAAACCTAATGGTAATCCAGTCTTAGTGTTTGTTGCAGAGATCATTTAGTCTAGTCTTGTTAATCCTCCGTTTTACTTACTCTCTTGAAGAATCAGATCTTGAGTCATCTGTTATGAAGAGGAGCCTGCATTTCAAATATTCAACACTTGAAAAAGCTACAGACAACTTCAGTGAAGAATGCAAGATTGGCCAAGGTGGATTTGGTGAAGTCTTTAAAGTATAAATACATACTACTGCCTTTTCGTTCTTTTTCCCCCAGCTATTTTGCTTCTTTGCTTTGACAGTGGTAGTTCTGCTAAATACGTTTAGAATGTTTCTGAAGTAGGGGACTTTGCCAGATGGTAGAGAAATTGCTATCAAGCGAATGTTCTTAACTACCAAGATTCGGAATGAAGAGATATCCAATGAGATAGACATTATCGGACAAGCCCAACACCAGAACTTGGTTCGTTTCCTTGGTTGTTGTTTCACTGATGATGACAGCTTTCTTGTTTATGAGTATCTGGAAAATAAAAGCCTTGATCTTATCTTATTCGGTACGTAATTTGTTCTTAAGATCTTTGATCCTTCTACTCCTTTCTCGGAAAGGATAGAAACGAATGCTAAGTCATTAGTAATTAGAAGTTTATATATTATCACAGTTACTTGATATATTTTCTGTACTATATGCATGGAAGAAAGATCCAAAGAAGAAGAAAGAATTGGAGTGGAAGAAAAGGCTCAGAATAATTGAAGGGACGGCCGAAGGTTTAGAATACCTTCACAACGATTGCCAAGTTCGAATCATTCACAGAGACATCAAACCTAGTAACATCTTACTAGACTCAAGGTACCGTCCCAAAATTGCAGATTTTGGTCTTGCCAGGTTAGTGCATTTACTTCAGGTCCATTTTTTGCTAATATGCTTTAGTCATGTTCGAGATTCATGTCACGAGGAAATATGGAGAACTTCTGGTGTCTATATTTATTTTTATTTTTATTTTTGCCTCGTACAATATTTGGATTAAGATGAGCCTGAATGGAGCAACATGGACAATAAGTCGTATATCCAACTCCAACTTGCTTGGAAATTGATACGTCATTATTGCTGTTTGTTTTTTGTTTGGGCTTGCTAGGTTTAATATCAGGGAAAAAGGAAGTGCACCTCTTGTCATTGCAGGCACATTGTAAGTATGTAATGAAGCACTTGAATTTAGATTAACCTATTATCATTCTTCATTTTGTCCTTACCTGTGCTAATCCTTTACCTGCAGCGGATACATGGCTCCTGAGTACCTTGCTCATGGACAATTGACAGACAAAGTGGATATTTATAGCTTTGGAGTTCTTATCCTAGAAATAGTAAGCGGCCGGGAGATTAACAAATTTCCAGCGGACGACACTCTAGACACCCTTGTAACCATTGTAATTTCCCCTCAGAACACTTTGTTTTTTTCGCATTTATTTCTAGACTTTAAGTTATAACCACTGACGGTATAAAAATACTTCCACAATCAGGTCATTTAGGTAAAGTCTCTGTGATACCTAACTCGCTATAACAGGTTAAACTACATTCGTCGTATAAAAATATTTTGCACACTTAAATCCTTACTTTTGTTATATTGCCAAGTTCAACAGACTGCATTTGAGATTATCTTGTTAATTTAACGTGCAGGCTTGGAGACATTTTAAGGAGAAAAGGGTATCTCGACTAATAGATCCGAGCATGGAGATAGAAGATGTGGATGAAGTTCTAAGGGTGATTCAAATTGCCCTGTTATGTACTCAAGAGTCACCTATTATGCGTCCAGATATGACAACTGTTATTAAACTACTCACACAAAAGGAATTAGAGGTGCCTGTTCCATCAAAGCCTCCTTTCATTGAGGAGTCATTTCATGATTCTGAACAAGGTGGCTCTTTGCATCGGCATCATCCCTCTGCATCGTCATTTCATTCTTGCAGATATTATGACACCCAACAAGATCATGGCTCTTTTCATCGGCATCATCCCTCTGCATCGATTGATTCGTATTATGACACAGAAAGTGTTTTAGGAGGATAATGATGCTTTGTTGTATGAAATTTATGGCCCTCTACAAAGACGGAGCTAGCCAATTCAAATTTTCACGGGAGAATGAAGAGTTCTTCACAGCTCAAATGAGATGATTTTGGAGCTTATGAGAAACTTATCCCTTTTCCCAGTTCACTAGTTGCAGTGATCTGATCAAGAACGGATGATGCCTGAATGCTGAAAAGACCAGACCCGTAGATAACTAAAGTTATGTACATTAACAGTATAAAGTCGTTTACCACAATCAATGTAGATATATAACAGGTAATATCATGACCATTTTTATAAGGTTACAGATTACCAATTAATGCTTACAAGCGACCTTAATGTGCAAACATTTTTACGCCGTCGGTGCAACACCTACGTCATGTTATGGTAAAGAAGGATACTTGTCATGGTTTTCAGGTTACTAACACTATGTATGGATCATTGTAACCCATCATTTTATAATGTATTGTATTGTATCGTTTTATGGATACAACGTTTGAATAGATTGTATCGTTTGCTATTGTTGAATAATATTTTTGTTGTTTGATTTGACTGTATCGTACTGTACTGTAATTGATAAGTTCACTAAAATACCCCCAATTATTTTAAATAAAATATCAAGAATTACACATAAAAATAATTTAAGAAAGCCTCTTTCTACTAATTTATCATTAATTACGTAGCTTGGAAACAAGAGCAAAAATCTGGAAAAAAAAGTTTAACTAATATTAGCAAGAACGAAAAAAAATATTAAAACGATGGAATGAGACAAAGAATCGAACAGAGACTTGGATAAAAAGAACTGGGCAAACCAATTCTAGAAAGGATGAAAGAAAACAAAGTAGGTCTATGGGTTGGAGATTTGAAGTTAAAATAAAAAAAAATAATGATAAAATAGAATTATGAAGTAATATGTAAGGGCATAATTGAAAAAGAAAATAGGAAACGATGCCACCACACCAAATCGGTTGTTTTATAAAATGAGACTTTTGGTTGTTCCGGAACAATGAATTTAACAATACAATCATTCTCAAATAAATAATCAAAACATTGTTTTGGGATAATAATACAATACGATACAATGGGTAACAACCATCCAAACAAGCCGTAAGTTTACTGATTATAAGTAGTTATCTTTAGTTACATTGACCTAATATTTTGCAATATCAGTATATAGAAGGTAAACAGGCGGACAAGGCATTTAGCAATAATTTAACTCTCCTTAAACATCATCTTCTCCGTCTTGCTGCATTCATTAATTGGTAGCAGGGGCAGATCTATGTAGGCCATTGGGGGTGGCACGCCTCCCGGTCCTGCGGGGTACATTTTTGTTTATGTACTGGTTTTTTGCAGAAACAACTATATAATTAAACAGTGACACTCTCAATCAATAATAGCTACAGGTGCCATGGTTAAAGTGTCGTAATTCCATTCATGGAATCCGGGATCGGGACTCGTTGGTTTCCAACGTAGTTTTATATATCCTTGTCCCTGCTGTTCACTTTTTCCCCTTTCTTTCCTGCCTTTTCTTAATTTCTTTTATTTCTTCATCTTTATATTTTCCTCTTCATGCAGCCCCATTTTTATTATCTATTTAAGTTGCATATTCGCTTCTTTTTTCTTTTTCTAAATTTTCAAAATTTTGTTTGAACATAATGTTAATCATTTTTTCCTTTTTATCCATTTAAGGTAACTTTTTTCTAATTTCTAATTTTTTTATGAATGATGACATTAATAGACATAATATTAATCTAGCTACTTGTACATTGAAGGGGTGTAATTGCTAATTTAAAATTTTATTTTATTATATATGTTTAAGTACATTATTCAATAAAATTTCCGTTTGACTCAAAAGTTGTTTAACACTTTTTAAGCAAAATCAATCAATATAGATGAAGGGGTAAATCGTAATCGAAGATAATAAACCCTAGGATGATCTTGGTAATTGATTCAGGTAAAAAATAATACAAATCGGAGAGAGAGAAGGTGATAATCTTCGAGAGATAAGAGAGAGAGATAATGTTAGAGAGATGAGAGAGCCAAAGAGCTTGTATTTCCAATAATGAATCCCCCCTCTTACAAGGGTCGGACCCCCCTTTATATAATAGAGGATCCTTACTTAAATATTAAAAGACAGAAATAAAGTACATGCTATAGAGGGACCGACGTGATCATGAAGTCGTCCCTCTTATTATTCCTAAGTCGTCCTTCTAGACGGACTCACATATATTCGGTCGGTCGTGCTGGCTTAGGGACGTGGTCGGTCAAATTCGACCCCATACAATTTCAATTGAGAGTATTAGACCGAATTGGATAAAGTTTATTAGATTTGGTACTTATTTGTGCACCAAAAATCATGTAAATCAAATCGAATTAATTCAAAATGAATCGAGTTGAACCGAATCGAACCGGATTAATAAATGGTGGATCGAACCGATTGAATGTACATCCTAATGTAATATCTCCTTTACTAGTGATAGGTTTGGGTTAAAGACAGTGATACCCGTAATCATATAATCCTGGATCCGCCTCTGATTGGCAGTGATTGGTTGGAGAACTTGAGGAGCTAGCAGAAGAAATAGATGGAGAAGCGAAGTTAGCGCGAGCGATTCACGCAGAAATTGAACTTGGGGTTGAAGCATTCGAATTAGAGGTTCAATTTGAAGTCATGGGCTTGTAATTCACACAATCTGCTTGAAGGAATTTTGGGCCTGGTCCCAACTCCTTCCATTCAATGGCCTCCTCACTACTGCAATTTTTTGTAACTAGACATGGTTTAAGAACACTAACTCATTAGTACCCAAGATGTATCACACCAACATATATTGTTATTATTACTAAAACCCAATTATTATGGCATATTAAACTTAAATATTAAGACAGATATTTTCTAATTACTCAATACTAATCTTAACACGTAAGACTCAAAATAACGCTAACAGGAGTAGTAAAAATACACTGTATATTTTCTCTTTCTTGTTAATGCTTAGGTTGGTCAACAGTAAAACTAGCATTTGTCTAATATGTTCGACAATACACGGCATCGTATTATCTTCCTAGAGACTAAAAATTACAGATTATCCTCATTGCTTTACGGAAAAGCTTACGCTATGGCATCAATCTTGTAATACTCTCTCAGAAGAATAAAGATTTTGAATCTTAATCACTTATTGTAATAATAGTTAGTTTAAAGTTATTAAGAATACAGAATTACAGGTTCAAAATTCTAAGGGTGAGAAAAGTTGAAGCATAAGAGCAGTCACTTTCAGCAGCTCGATTGATGGGGATAGCTAATTTGGTGGCACTTTTAACTACAAACGAAATGGACAACTATGCTTAGAAATTATTTTGTTTGGACTCCCATTACCATGACGTGGATTATTTCTGTTGGCTTTTAGAAAAAATCGTGTACGCTTCGTTTTTCTTTACTGTTCAAAGAAGAAGTGATTTTGTTAGTGTACAGTCTGATTCGAAATTTCTTTATCCGTAAGTGCACGAATTAGAAAGAAAAGGTTAAATTATTGACAAATATATTAGGGGGGATGGCATAAATATATGGAATAATGGGAATGACTGACTATATGCAGAGTGGATATTGATCTTCTTTCCAAGTCGTTGGTTTTGCTACTCATTATGTTACCAAATTCTGTCTGTAAGTACGTAAATTGGTTTTTTCTTTTGCACTGTCCACAAGCGTAAGCCAATATTCGAAGAGTGATTTCAAAGGCACTATCATCTTTACCAAATATGTCAAGTTAGTAGCTTCTCTTCTGGGGGAGTGTTTACTCAATTTTGATGATAGCTCTAAATATCGAGAAATAGGAGCAAGAGATAAGCATTCGTTTTTTCCGGCTTTAGCCATCAAAATGACGTCCCGGAATTTGTGTGCATATGCATATTCATCATGGTATCTTCCTTCTCTTTGAGGGGTTTTGGCCATATCTTAGTCCCTGAAATTTTGCATAAAGTCATTCTTATTATAGGGTGCTTGAAATAAGGAGTAACCGTTTTGCATTTTGTGAGAGGATGTCACATCTTCGGCACTATGTAGATCATCCAAAATGTTGTCGCACCCGTATCGGATCCTCAAACTTACTTTAATTTTGAAGGATTCGACATATATCCGGTAATATTTTCGAAGATCCAAACAAGCTTAATACATACTTTTCCTCCAGCTTAATTTACGCAAATTCTTTTGACATACCTTATTTTCACAGACAACTTTTTACACACTAATCGGCCCAGGGGCGGATGTAATGTATACTCGACGGGTTCAATTGAAATGTTAAAATTCATTAAAATTGCAAAAATAGTAGATATGAAACCATAACTTTAATAATATTATAGGTTCAATGCTGAAAAGTTTAAAAATGAACCTATAGGATTTAAATCCTGGATCCGCCTCTAATTATTGAAATTTTTTGCGTAAAGTCCTTATTAAAGTGGCATGCGCATAGCCAGCAGGCAAGGTCTAGAGGATTTCATGGTAGCTCAAATATGTACTTAAATCTAAATACAAAGTTTGAATGGCAGGTCACAACATGATATTTAACAGACATGCTTGGTGGTTCCGCTTGCCTTGTCCCCATGATTTAGAGTTATGGATGTTTTAACTGCATTTAATTTTTTTTTTGTAACCGTAGTGTACGAGTCAGCTTGGCTTAACTGCATTTAACATTGGTCGATACCAATAAGTATAGATGCACAATTTTGAAATTTATGATCTTAAATAATTTATACTCCTTCTGTTCCAGTTTATGTGAACCTATTTCCTTTTTGGTTCGTTCCAAAAAGAATGGGTCCTTTCTAAATTTGGTAACAATTTAGCATAAACTTACAATTCTACCCTTAATGAGAAGCTTTTATAACCACACAAATACTCTGACCCCTTTTTGACTTGTTTAGGACCACAAATTCCAAAAGTCTTCATTTTTTCTTAAACTCCGTGCCCATTCAAACAGGTTCACATAAATTGAAACGGAGAGAGTAATATTTTTATGTTATAAAACTATAGGGTGAAAATCATTTTGGTCCCTCAACTTCGTCTCAAAAATCAAACTCCTCCTCCTATATTGAGCAATAGATATGCTGCTCCTTCAAATTTAATTATATTTTTAAAATACCTATTTTACTCTTGATCTTATTAGCCTTGGTCTATCCTTTATTTTTACTTTTTAATTATCAAACATTTTTGTTAATCTATGTTATGAATTTACCTATAATGAAAATAATTTTTAGTTTTTTAAAAAAAAAGTGAAAATGATAATCAATAGTAATATATAATTTATTAAAATTGAATAATAAAAAGAAATGGGCGCAATTAAAAAATAAAATAAAAAATCTTATTAATATCAATCAAACAAAAGTTAGTGCACTAACATAAAAAATAACAATTAATAATAATAGAGGTATATTTTGTAATAATTTTTTAAAAGATTACGTATTTATATCTTAGATGTTCATTAAATTATTTTAAAAAATATTTCGTTAATAAAAATAAAAATTCAATATATATATATATATCCGTGTGTGTATGTATGTGGGTCTGTGTGTGTATAAAAATAATAAAAAAAGAAATTAAAACTTAAATATATACTTAATATTAAAGTAACCAAAAAAAATAGTAACGATAAATTTTGTACAAAATCATAAAGTACTATTTTATTAAATTTTATGGAGCTTACATTATAAAATTTTATAATAAGATAGTTAAATTGGTAAAACACTTAGCTAAAGACAAAATACATCTTATACAATATAACAAAAAAATTATATGCATAGAGTAGGAATTAAAAATGTCAAGGGTAAATAGACAATGTGTATGATAGGAGGGGTAGCATGTCTATTGTTCAATGTTGGAGGAGGAGTTTAATTTTTAAGGTAATTATGGGGATCAAAATGATTTTCACCCTAAAATTATATCATTCGATTAAGATTAAATGAGAAATTTAAAATTAAATTATTTTAAAATATTAAAATATGTGATTGTTTCTTAAAGATATCAAAGAAAAAAGCATAAATAATGAAATAAAGGAAATGGTACCCTTTATTTTAGCTTCCGAATTATTAAAATAGGCTTGCAATACACATTAATATGCAAATGCAAGTCGCACACCAATTCGCTAGTATAAAAAATGTTATACAAGTATTCAGAGGCAGAGCCAAGATTTATGGGTTCTGAATTTGCCATGGACACATAACTCGTTTTAGTTACTGGATTCGTAATTAAATATTTAAATATATTTAGTGAATTTCCTAATAAAAATACAATACTTAAGCAAAAGTGATTAGATTCGGCCGACCCACACCTCGTACGCTACCTCGGCCTCCACATGTAGTGCATAGAAATTAAACTTGTCACTAGTACACAAAATAGTGTATGAAATAATATTCTCTAATAACCTGCCTCTTATAATAGGAATACATATGGGAAGATTTACTTACGCCATAAGTCTTCGTATGGATATATGTATGCCTTTAGTCCGCGGCTCCACGCAATGTTATGAGTTACAGTATTATTTCTTCCCAGAAGCATGCCATTATCCTGAATACCACTATATATCTTCACTAATAATTGTAATATAATGCATCTCTATATTTGTAAAATAATTTATGATTGTTCACCAATTGGCTGTAACTTGACGTCCAGAAATTAGGGATCATATGCATATCAATTTATTCCATGCCAATAAACTCAAAAATATGTCTCAATTACAAATAAACTTTTATAACTTAACAATAATTAGTTGATAAGTATTCTCCCACTTCAATATTTCAGTTTATGACTTATTAAGTTAAATTAATTATTTAATATAAATGTCACGATCCAAAATCCACTAAGGGTCGTGATGGCGCCGGACTCCACTGTCAGGCAAGCCAACCACAAATAACTAGTAACTTCTCGTTTAAATATTTTCTGAAATCATTTCTTTTATGCGTTTAAACAATACGTGATAAATTTCACTGAATAAATGATGAAACATTTAACAATTTTACATTTCTGAATAAACCCATAGACATCCCCAGAACCCGGTGTCACAAGTGCATGAGCTATTTCTAAGAGACAATACAATGCAACATCCGTCCGGAATACAAATGGACAGAAAGTAAATACAATATATTGGAAGGGACTATACTAGCTGCGGGCCGCCTCGAGTAATGCAACTCACCTAGTCCCAGTATCATCCATGCTGCTACGCCCAGTAGGCCACTAGTAGTACAAGTGCATGTGCAACAAAAATGCACAGAAGTATAGTATGAGTACATAAACAACGTGTACTCAGTAAGTATCCCGCTTAATCTCGAAGAAGTAGAGACGAGATGGCAACTTCGACACTTACTAAAGGTCCAGTAATAATATTATTAATGCGATGACTCACAGGTCCATTAGAACAGCAGTAAAATTCAAATGAGTCACTAAACAGGTGAAAGTTCCTCTTTAATTAAAATCTCCGGATTCATAATCCATCAATTGACAATTACCTCAAGTCGGGGAAAATAGGTATTAGTATCAACAACTTTCACAGCAAGCAATACAAGCATGCGCAACTCATGCCGAGGACATACGGCCCGATCCAACAATATTTAAACTGTGCACTGCCGAGGGTCGAACGACACGAACCATAGATGCATCTATTACCCCGCTCGCGAACCATACATGCGACGCGGTCAAATTTAAATAAGCAATCATCCTGCTCTCGAACCTTACATGCGACGCAGGTACACATATAAATACATGCTCAAACAGCAGATTAAGAATTTATCGAGGAACATTTATCTAAATAAAAGTCAATTCTCTTTTAACGATTTAAGAAAATGAAGTTTAATCCTTTTAGAAATTCATTTACCAATTCGACAGGGTTTAAGCAATTCAACTGTAACCAACATTATAATTATTCCAAGTACAGCATGCTTTTGGGTCCTAGACTACCCAGACAATAACATAATAGTAGCTACGCACGGACTCTCGTCACCTCGTGCGTACGTAGCCCCCACATATAGGAGCACATAACCAATTAACTCACCTATGGGGACAATTCCCTCTTACAAGGTTAGAAAGGAGACTCACCTCGCTCCGAAGATCCATAACCGGCATTACACGCCCTTCTGAAGACTTGCATCGATGCTAAATACTCCCAAAACTAGCCAATGATTATGCAAATTCATTAATATACGATAAACTACTCGTATTAATCCAATTTATAACAATTCCTAACCCCGATCGAAAGGTTGACAAAAACGCCCTCGGGCCCACGTGCCCGGATTTCCAAAATTTTCGAAGAATAAGTTTACCCATAGCCTCACGAACTCAAATATATAATTTTCTCTTAATTCCATACCCAAAATCGTGGTCAAATTCCAAGAATATGAATTTCTAGGTCTTTCTATCAAAACCCCAAATTTCTACCAATTTACATGCCAAAATCTATACATAATCGATGTATTTAACTTAAGATGGATGGGAATGACTTACCTTGCCATTGAATGACGAAATCCCCTCTTGATATCCTCCAAGAATCGCCCAAAACCAAGAGAAAAATGAAAGAAATGGGCCAAATCCCGATTTTAAAACACTCACTGCCTTCAGCACTTTCCGCACCTGCGGTCACTTGACCGCTTCTGCGGTTCCGCAGGTGCGGTCCAATACCGCTTCTGCGATCTTCGTCCAATTGCCCCTGCCCGCTTCTGCGCTTCTCCTTCTGCAGGTGCGTTCCCGCGTCTACGGCAAAATGACCGCATCTGCGGTCCCAGCCTAGCCGCCTATTTCCGCTTCTGCGACTCGACTACCGCAGGTGCGGTCCCGCTTCTGCGGCTACATGACCGCATATGCGGTTCCTTAACATCCAGCCCAAAACCTCATCTCCGGCTCTTCTGGCCGCTTCTGCGGCTCCGCACCTATGGCCAAACCCTCGCAGGTGCGGTCATACCAGATACCAGCAACTTCAGCCTTTTTCAAAATCCCATTTTCGATCCGTTAAGCACCCGGAATCCACCCGAGGCCCCCGGGACCCCAACCAATCATGCCAACCAGTCCCAAAATACATTACAGACTTGTCCGAGGCCTCAAATCACATCAAACAACGCTAAAACCACGAATCGACCTCCAATCCAAGCTTTATGAACTTTAGAACTTCAAACTTCTACTCTCGATGTTTAAACCTATAAAATCACATCCGATTGATCCCAAATTTTGCACACAAGTCATATTTGACATTACGGACCTACTCCAACCTCCGGAATCGGATTCCGACCCCTATATCAAAAAGTCCACTTCCGGTCAAACCTCTCAAAACCTTCAAATTTCTGTCTTTAGCCAAGTGACTCCAAAATGACCCACGGACCTCCGAATTCACTTCCGATCGCGCTCCCAACTCCAGAACCACCATGGGGAGCTACTCCCAGACTCAGAATTCCAAACGGACATCGATAACACTGAAATGCTCTTCAACTCAAACTTATGAAATTTCTTCCAAAATGCTAACTTCCACAATAGGCGCCAAAATGCTCCCGGGTTATCCAAAACCCGATCCGGGCATACGCCCAAGTCCGAAATTGTCATACAAACCCGTTGGAACCTTCAAACCCTGATTCCGAGGTCGTTTACTCAAAGTTACGGTCTTAGCTAATCCTTTCAACTTAAGGCTTCTAAAATGAGATTTTTCTTTCCAAATCAACTCCGAACTTCCCGAAATTCAATTCCGACTACGCGTACAAGCCATAATACCTGAAATGAAGCTGCTCATGGCCTTAAGTTGCTGAATGACACGCTAGAGCTCAAAACGACCGGTTGGGTCGCTACAATAAATATTGAGTGTGAATAATTAATATCTCCACTCCCACCCCCCAAACTATAAGGATTCTAAGAATCGAAGAGAGGAACAGTAGGATCATTCTTCCCTTCCCTTGATTCACGATCCTTGCAGCTGAATTAATCCCCCATGTGTCAGGACCTGAACCACCAACTAAAAGAATATATAACAATCGGTCAACAAGGTCCATTTAATTTTTTTTGTGTGATTTAAAATAAATAGGTAAACGCCTAAATCTCCACGAACGGCGACACGAGAACTGACATCAATCGGATCCACGGCCTGTGGTGCGTCAAGATTGATTGGAGGCATTCTGTTTCCCGGGGCGACAACATGTTCGTTTTCGCCATGTAGACCAAGGCCGGTGTCAGTGTGAGTGTGTACTGCTTGAGAGTGTGACATGTTGATTTCTGAAATCAAAACACTTACAAGAACAAGTGTAAAAGCAGTGTGTGTTATGAAAGTTAATATTAAGCAATCACTATTATCCTTAGCCCCACGGTGGGCGCCAAACTGTTTACCCTAAAAATTGTGTAACAATTAAACTTGTTATGTGGTTTTAAGGATACATGATTTCGCTTAATACCAATTGGTTAATTTAGAGATAAGTGATGAAATTGATAAGAATATAGAACAGACGTACGTTTGGACAGTATCCCCGAGCTTGATGAACCCTCGAGAACGATAAAGCGAGAACAATCAAAGAACAATAATTGAAGAACAATAATTAAAGAGCAATAAGCTGATGAGCAGAAGAAAGAAATATTATATTGCCTTGATCTGTATGAATATGAGAGGGCCTCACAGGGATCCCTATTTATATACTAGAGGAATCCTAATTGAGGTACAATTCTAATTACGAAAATAAATCTCATGATTGATACAAATAACCGCCCTTAATTTGATCCGTTCCGAGATTTCCGCTGTGATCTCCGACCAGTTACGGATATTTCGCCTTTCCATTATTGTGTTCCGCTTGAAGCCGGTCATATCCGATCTCGACGGGTGCCTCGATCTTCGAACTAGGCGCCTTGTCTCCATTTTCAGGTCCGATCCCTTACGAGGCCGGCCCTCGAGACAGTCCTCTGATCTCGAAATAATGAGAAAATCGGGCAAGCCCAATTTTACCCGTATACAGATAGTCTCCTCATTTCTTAGAGTGTAATGAAAAGAAATAAACCGAGTATTCAATTTCGTTCATCGACCAATTATGACATCTTCCTCGTGACGTGAGCGGTTGAGGTGACCGAAATGTCCCGTCAATATAATTTCCCAAACCATTAATGCTTGCCAGTGGGCGGTCGACCACTAGCACCACCGAACCGTCGCTGTAAATCTATAAATATAGGCTCTTTGGTTGAATCAAAATTTTACTTTCACCTCCACCAAGTTTACTAAGTATCGTACTCTCCCCATCCCTTCTCTTTCACCACCCGTTGAGTCAACTTTGTTAGTGCCAAAAATACAAAATTTCACCTCTTTCCGCTTCCTTCTACCTGAATAAATGACGAAAACCTCCAAGACCATCCCATGAAAGGAGAAATCTTCATCCTCTTCTTCCCGGTCGGTCGGTGGCAAAATGCTGTGGAACCGCTTCCTCACGAGTATGTTCCCGGCCGTTGTGTCTTAAAATCCGACTTCTAAGTCGAGAACCCTCCACCGGTCCCTAGCCGATTTGAACACGTGTCGAGATACATCTGCTCGATAACGGCATGCCATCTCGAGGCTATGAAGAGAGACTGTAACTGGGGGCCGAGATCGTGGTACAAATCCCGTTTCCGAAGATAGTATTACCACCCATGTGGAGGGGTTTCTAAGTGTCTACACTTACCCCTTCTTATTGGGTCCTCTTGACCCAGTTGTCGTCGACTTTTGCAAGAGGTACCAGGTCACCCTCGGCCAGGTTCATCCCTTGTTCTAGCGTATAGTGATCATGCTCCGCTTCTTTTCTAGCAAGGCCGAGGGGTTGGAGTTCACTCTCAGCCACCTCATGTGGTTATGTCGACCTTGACTCTTTCGTAGGTTGATCAAGCTCCAACGCCGAGCAACGAAGGCCTTGTTCGAGAGCGTCGATGAGGACAGGGACCGGGGTTGGATGAGCCGGTTCGTGCGTGTAAGGACCTGCGACCTCATCCCAGAGGAGAATTTGTCGTTCCCTGAAAAGTGGAACCCCGATCATAAGTAACGTATTACCCATTAGTCTTCATACTCCATTTTTGTTTTATGTAATGCTTTCATCTGTTATGCAGCGGTCGCCTGGATGCCTCACGCGGTCCCCAACCTTGAGGACTAGGCTCAGAAGTTGGCCTCGACTTCCTCCCATAACGAGCGCTACTGGCGTGACTTCGCAAGGGGCAGATGGGAGGCCAAGAATTATGGTAAGCTTATCCTGTACGCTTTCGATGCCTTTTTCTGAAATGATTCTTTTTATTTATACTTGACTCCCTTTCATGCAGACCTTGGGGATGTTGCTAAAATGAGGTCGGCCCCGCCTAGGGAAGAGGTGGATCCCAAACTGGCTAAGGATAAGAAAAAGAGAAGGGCCTCGCCTTCTGATACCCCGAAGCTGTTGATACCCAATTTTTTTCTATGTATTTTTATATACAAAATACTTTCAAAATAACATTTATATGCATATATAAGCATGCCCAAGTATTTTGGTACTTTTCCTAATTTTTAAAGATTTTTAAAACCAATTTATTGTCCACTTTAGCAGTACAAAAATCAGTAATTATTCCCAAAAACTATCAATTTTTGTGAATAATCTATTTTATTCTCATATTTATACTAAAATATAGTTATGGTAATTTTTGTATATTTTTTACAAATTTGTTTGGTATTTAAAAGACTAAATTGCCTATAATTGCAATTTTAGCCTATTTTAGGATTGATAGCATTTCATAATTATAAAATTGGTTCCAGTATTTTTAAATTAATATTTATATATTATTTACTGGCTCAGTACTTTTATTTGCTTTTAAAATCATCTTTACTATTTTTTTATAAATAAAAAGGGAAAAACTGGCTATTTAACATTTAGCCCCATTTCATTTCAATTGTATCCTACTTTACATTTCAATTTTAACCCTAATTGACCCAGGTCTAATTAGACCAACCCAATTTCATTTTACCCGGCCCCGACCCAATTTAAAAATCCGCCCGGTTCCTGTTATTAATCCAAGCCGTTGATCATTTTGATTAACGGCCATAATTTCCCCTTACCATTTTAACCCCAAACGACCTACCCTAATCCCTCATTTTCATTCTGATAGCCGCCTTTGAAATCCTTTCATCTCTCAAACTCTCTCAACTGTTCGTCGAAACCCTAATCATCTCCTGCTCTTTCCAACCACCACTCCACCGGAATCCATGGCTTTTCAGGCCATGGATGGTCTGTACTCACCCCCTCCACCATTAAACCTTGGATGTTCGAGGTTTCAAAGTCTGACTCCGATGGTTCTCTTTCAGATCTTCTCAGATCTTTGGTTCCATGGCCTCTCCGGCCTTTGCTCCGGTATATTTAAGCCTCAAGAGCCTGATTCTCCCTCATCCGACTTAGATCGGGCATTTTCGAAGCCTTTCTCATTCTAGGGTTCATCTGAAACCCTAACTATCGAGGTTCTCTCCGATTATTTTTAGATCTGTTATATGTTTGCAATATTGCTTAAGTTTCTTAAACGTTTTCTACGATTTTCTTTCAAAAGTTACTTCTTTTCGACTAGGGTTTCTGGAAAAGGTTCTTGAAAATGTTTCTGACTCTTCTTCTTCTTCTTTTCTTGGTGTGAATCGATCCCTCCTATGTTCTTATTTGCTCTTTTCTGACTCGCATGCTTTTTTGTGTGTTCTTATATTTGCTGTATTATGAAGTTTTCTGTTGCTCTCACATGCCTATCTTATGTGTTCCTTTACTGTGTTTTCCTACTGAGTTTTAGTCCTTTTTTGCCTTTTCCAGACTTTGTTCTTTCTAGATGTGTTTCATCGACTATTTCCTTAAGTTTACACTACCCCTTTATCTCCTGAACTCGTTTAAATTCCAAGCTTTCCTTGAAACTTGTTCCCTGTACTTCAAATTAGTTTCTATGTTCTATTTGCCTTGAACCTGCTATTGTGCTTGTATGTTTTCTCATGAGACTCTGAAAGAGGTCTCTGAGTCTGTTTCAATAGCTTGCCTTCTCATCTCTGTGTCGAATTCGAGTTTAAAAACCCTAAGATTTGGGGGTTTCTTTGGCAAGTTTGATTTTGTGTTTGGACAGGGGTTCTACTTTGAAACCTTGAACTCTCAGACTCACTCCGAGTTTATGAACTGAATTTGAACTTTTTCTGCGTTTGTGATTTTGAAACTTTCTTGCTAGTCTTTCGTAATTAGCATGACATCCTTCTTGCTTGACATGTCTATGTGTTTTATATATGAGAGCTTCTCTTTCAAAGGTTTTGCCAACTGTTAATTGATTCTGAATCCCTTTAATGTTGCTTACTTGATTGTTACTGATTTTCCCCTAAATTAAACTTTCCTTTACCACTTTTCTGACTCGGTTCAATCGAACAAGGCTTTCAACTTGGTTCTTTTACTGGCTGTTTTACTGATTCCCTTTCCTTGTTTTTCACAAATCAAGTACCACTAGACTTTTACCTTAAATAGTTTTTATGTATTTACCCTTTATTGTACTGCTTGGGAAAATATTCTGATTGACCCTTTCCTTAATTATCTTTACCCGTTGGAAATCAGAATCCCTTAATTGAAGGGAAATTGATTTTCAAGGTTATTTTCCTTACCTTTTCTTACTTACTTGCTGCACTATAAAAAGGGCCTTCCCTTCTATACTTTCAACAATCCTCATTCACTGATTTTCGAATCACAAACTCTCTTGCACTCTTTACTCTCTTCTGAGATCTTTTGCATTGCTTGCTCGCAATTTGGCTTACCAAAGCTTCTGCTTTTCATTTATTTTTCTGAAACTGGTATGTCCTACTTTTGATTCTAGCATCAACTCCAATGTGTTTATTTACAAGCTTTTATGCCCATGCCTACTTTACTGCTTTGTAGAGTTCAACTTTAAAGTAATACTTATGTCTTGCTATCTGTTGCTGCAATGAATCCCTATCCCCATCCCCCTTTTATGTGCTTGGGCTGTAGTTTAAGACATGGCAATATACAAAGTTATTGTCATGGATTAAAACTGGGTCCTTTGGATCCTAGCCTCTTTCAATTTCCCATACCCCCATTCCCTTATGTGTATTGAGTTAAGGTATAGCCTGGCAGCATCCAAGTTGCTGTCCAGGGCTGAACCTGACCTTCAAAAGGTCCTAACTCTTTAATTTTTAAGCTGACCGGCTGGTCAGGGGTGTGCCAGCATTCCAGTTGCTGGGCATGACCACCAGCCTGCCCTGGCTCCCCCTAATTCCCTTTCATTGCACTTACACTTACTCCTAGTCTCTAAGTTCTGCCCCCCTCCTATGAGCCTTGCCTTGGGACCTTGAGTTCCCTCTGAACTTGGACATTTGAGGGCTGGCCCTTCCACACTGCACTATGTTCTTAACTCTGCAATGATATTTGGGGTGTAAGCATTGCCTGGAATTCTTGAAGTTCCTTGGAACTTTGACACATCCCAAATAAGAGAAAGGCTTTGAAAATCCGATCCTGGAAGTTGGTTTATCTCATATTATTAGACTTTGAGTCTGGATTAGGCTGATTAGATGTAGATGTAATCACTGATGTAATTTTATTATTCCTTCTGATTCGCTTGGTCTGTAATAAGCTTTGTAAATAACTTTGTAATAACTACTGGGGTATAGTGAAAGGGGATGGGACTGAATGCATGCCAAAGGGGTAGAAATCATGTCTATAAGATATTTACTCTTTAAAATTCTGCATTTTCACATAGAAATCATGTCTATAGGATATTTACCCTTTAAAATTCTGCATCTCACATAGAAATCATGTTCATAGGATCATTACTTTCAAACTCTGCATTTTCACGTAGATACCATGTCTATAGGATATTTACTCTTTAAAATTCTGCATCTCGCCTAGAAACCATGTTCATAGGGTTATCACTTTCAAAGCCTGCATTTTTCACATAGATACCATGCCCATAGGTTTTCTGCACTTTGTAATAATACCATGGCAATAAATCGATAATGAAGCTCTGCATATTGTATAGATAATATGCCTATAGGACTTCCTGCACTTTGCATATACATTTGTCATTAGGCAAGCCTGCTTATAGGAGTTAAAATAACTCATTACATATAGATGACCTGCCTATAGGATCTCTGCTCAAAATCAGTTACACCTAGAAAGCATGCCTATAGGAACTATCAACTTAATCAGAATCGCCACTCGTTCCTAAGTTTAAAATCAGTGGCAATTTGTTTAACACTCGTAGAGCTTATAACTAATGACTTTTTGCAATCAGTTATTCCTCCGTCCCTGGATTAATAGATATCATGCCTATAGGCCCTGTTTAACATACAAATAGTTAGATAATTAATCAACTGTTAGTTTTCGACAACTACATCTAAGCAGTACTAATTTGGACTCCCTATCTGGGAAATATGTGATAAATCATTTCTTCCTACGCTAATTTTAATTAATGACCTAAACAGTATGTGTAAGACATGCTAAACAATTCGTTTCTTTAAGTGAGGAGGCCTACTTGAGCCTTTAATTGTTCTTATTTCCCCCATTAACTGCTTTATGTGTTTTGTTTGTCGCCCTAGAATTTTATCCTTTTAAAAACCCCTGAAAAGCCAAGCTCCCTCCCTTTTAGGATTAGTAGTCCTAAACGCCTCCGGGACTGATAGCTGGGATGGGTAATAACATGCAGTAGGTAACAATACCATTCCGCGCTTAAATACCTTAACGGGGTGGGAAGGGTAGACATGGAGATGATGATCACATGATAACGCCATGCGTACGATTGATTACCAGTGTTGTGTGGATGATCCATGTGTTTTACAAACCTAGGACCCCCTTTCCTTTATGTGACTTTGTTTAATATCAATAAAATTCTATCTTTTCAACTACCCAAAACCCCTCTTTTATTTTACCGCATTATTCCTTTTTCCCCTAAATTTTTTCTTCTTTGTTTATTCAATGTCTTGATTAATTTTCTGCCTTTAGACCCTCCCTCAAACAAATTGCAGATCATCTAGACCTCGATTCCAACATGCTTGTTACGTATCTATTTGTAACTCTTATGTGTGAAGTTATTTGTATACTTATTTGCTTTAAAGTCACAACATAGCATGGCCGGGAACCACACTAGTGGATCTTGAGGGGTGCCTAACACCTTCCCCTCGAGATAATTTCTAGCCCTTACCCGAACTTTGGTTTTCAAATTCAAACTCTTAGTGTCCTATTGCACTTAATCATTAGGTGGCGACTCTTCAATTCCAATAACCCAATTCCCACACGGGAATAGAGTTGTCTTCTCAAATGTCGTAAACCCGATTTCGCGAGAAAAAGGGGGCGTCGACAGCATGGCGACTCTGCTGGGGACTTCTTTAGGCTTTTACCATTACATGTTATTCGTGACTTTATTGCATCTTTATTTCTTTTATTTAATGTCTTTATCTCTCTTCTACTTCGAAACTGACTTGGCTTTTTTTGTTTCTTTTTCTTTCTTTAACGCTTTCATTTACTGTTTTCCTCCTATACCATTGTAATTTTCGAGCAATTATTGTAATCATTATGAACGTGAAAATACGTGACAATTCTTTTCATTTTTTTGTAATTGCATCTTCAACATCATATTCCACTCGTGCCAAACAAATCCCATAGCAACGCTTGATGAGTTGTTGTGCTCTTCCGATATTATTACCCCCTAAATTTGGCAAAGGCATATTTGCGGTAAAACCAGTCGATCAGCGGTGCAGTCGACGGTTCCGTGCCTTTCCCTCTTGAGTTGTCTGCTCAAGGGTACCGGTCTAGCACCTCATAGAAACCTTATTCTATTTAATTGTTCATGCATCACTGTCAAACCTAGTCGAGTCAGTTATGCTGTCCACATAATGACTTTTTAAGATAGCCTTGCCCAAAGTCCACTGGGTTCCCCTGGAACCCAAACGGACAACACCATTGTTCTGTGCATTTATTTGGAGAACTAAATTCCATTATGCTAATTATTGATTTAAATAGTCGAGTCCAGTGGGGTAAGGGACTAACACTTTGTTTTGCAGAAATGAGGCACGAAATCCCCAGATTCGGCATGGTAACCAACACTTACCCAAGGTTGCTAAGTTGGTGGGAGGACCTTCATTCCAGTGACCGGACTCTCGTCCGCAAGTATTTGGGGAACTTACCTTCTCTTTTGGAAATCCAGCCTGACAACAAAATCATAGAGGCTGCGACCTTATTCTGGGACAGTGATAGATTAGTGTTTCGATTTGGGGACCTTGAAATGACCCCATTGCTCGAAGAAATAGGTGGGTTAGCCGGTATTCCTTGGGAGACTCCGGGTTTGCTCATGCTAGAAAACCGCAAGGGTATGGGTTTCTTCAAAATGATGGGGTTGAAGAGAAACTCAGATTTGACTTGTTTGAAGGACTCCTATATTCCTTTCGACTATCTGTACGAGAGGTACGGTCATAGCAAGTCCTAACGCACCTATTTAGATGAATTCGCCCTCACAACACTAGGGCATATCCACAGGAGAATTTTCGTCTTTGTGTTCTGCTTTTTGGGAATGATAGTGTTTCCTATGAAGAAGGCTAGGATCCATACCAGACTAGCCATGGTCACCAAGACACTAATGGAAGGGATTGGAGGGCAGCCTTTCAGCATAGTGCCCATGATTGTTGCTGAAATCTACCGAGCTTTGGGGAACGTCAACGAGGGGCCAGTCACTTTGAGGGTTGCAACTTACTACTCCAACTATGGCTTATAGAACATCTCCAAAGGGGTCAATGCCATCAAGAGCTTCCACGAAGGCCGTGGAATGATCATATAGCCTTTCACCATCCCAAGAGAATGAACTATATGCCTGACATGTTTGCTCAGCCGGGGGATGCTCGAGGATGGGTAGAGTTGTTTGAAAACTTGAAAGAAGACAAGGTGCAGTGGATGTTCGAATGGTTCCCCCACTGGAGAGTTCATCATCCGCTCTCGAGACGCTCCATTTCTTATACTCATTGGTCTGAGAGGAACTTACCCCTATGTCTCTCTCCGAGTCATAAGGCAGGCGGGGAGAAAGAAAGTCATACCAAAGGTCGAAAAGATGAGTCATTTCATGGCTGATTTCCCAGACGACGATAGTCCATACAAATGTCAAGCTCAACACATGTGGAACAGCGAGATCATCCTGGAAAAGGATTCCATAGAGCCTGACAGATATCATGCCGGTTACACTCCATACTATCCAGGTTGGCTAGAAGAGGATCATGCTGGGTTAGGACAGCCCGGGTCTGTTTGAGGTCACAGGGTCATCGACGAGAGGGCTGAAATACAGGTTAAATACAACCAGTTGCGCAAGAGGATCAGGGAGTGCGAGAGTGAACATCAGGAAATTCAAGAAGCAAATCAAAAGTTGATCGAGGAATGGAAGGATATGGCTGTCAGCGCCAACAAGCATCTAGGGCATTTGGAGCGAGGGTTGGTAGAGCTGGAAGGGAAATTCATCCGGAGGATCGAGAATTGCCAAAACGCTGAGGGAAATGAAGGAGGACATTTGGCTAGGGCTTATCTACTGCTGGGGCTGCGTGAGCTGGTGAAGCTGTTCGATGGAGCTAAAGATGCCGAATCTGGGGAAGGTCCTTCTGGGACCAAATAGTTAGGAGTCTCTTTTCCTTTTTGCTTTAAAATATAATAAGGCCAATGGACATTAGTGACATTTTTACTTTATGCAATCTTAGTGTCGTTTTGGTATTCGTCTTATTTTTTATCAATAAAATGAGGCATTTAGCATTATAAGTTCTCCAAATTAACTTGTCGCTAGGCCTACCTCGGGCACAAAGAGGCACCCAAATTAGGACACGATTCATATTCTTATACTACGTGTTTAAATATTGCAACATTTTTTCTCGGAATCCATACTAACTTGTTACCTTTTTGTTTTTTTCTTTTATTTTTATTCCCCTCCACAAAAGGTTAGTTCGTGCACTCTGGCATTATCGTCTTACTCCACAAGATCTAAGGGCCCTCCACCTCCTCCTCCTCCAAGTCCTATCAAAAGCAAGAACAAAGCAAAAATGGAGGACATGAACAACATCAGAAAGGAGAGCTCAGCTGAAAGGGTAGAGGTTCCTCAGGGTATTAGGTGTCCAAAGAAAGTGCCGCCCAGCTCGAACAGAAGCTACTGAAATTTCAAGAAGAACTAGACCAAGTCTGGAACTTGGCGAGCTTGTCATTCTCCCTCACTACTCCAGAAGTCAACTTTCCCAATGCTCAACACCCCATACCTCCACAGAACATCCCGAAGCCGTAGAAACAACCCGCTACTCATCAAAATTGCAACACATGTCACAACAACACCCCACTCCTCATCCCTGAACCATCTAATGATCATCCCCACCACACTCCCATCTATGTGGAAACCCTACCACAATACACTCAGCCCATTACAAACATACCGGAGTCTGATGACAAAGACTCTCTCATCAAAAACCTGGCTGCCGAGCTCAAGAAACTGACTAGCCGAGTCCAGGGTGTTGAAGGAAACAAAGGTATTGAGGGGTTGAATTATGAGGACCTTTGCATTCAGCTGGATATCGAACTTCCCGAGGGGTACAAACCTCCCAAGTTCGAAATGATTGATGGCACAGGAGATACCAGGGTCCATCTGAGGACATACTGTGATAAGCTGGTCGGCGTAGGAAGAGATGAAAAGATTCGCATGAAGCTCTTCATGAGAAGTTTGAAAGGTGATGCTCTATCTTGGTACATTAGCTAAGACCCCAAGAAGTGGACAAGCTGGGTAGGAATGGCGTCCGATTTCATGGACAGGTTCAGATTCAATACAGAAAATGCGCCAGATGTCTTCTACATCCAGAATCTGAAAAAGAAACCTGCTGAGACATTCCGCGAGTATGCCACTCGATGGAGATCCGAGGCTGCTAACGTCAGGCCAGCCTTAGAAGAAGAACAGATGAACAGATTTTTCGTCCGAGCTCAAGATCCACAGTATTATGAGAGGCTAATGCTGATAGAGGGACAGAAATTCCCTGACATCATCAAGCTAGGAGAAAGGATCGAAGAAGACATTAAAAGCGGTATGGTCACTAATTTCGAGGCATTACAGGCTACCAACAAATCCCTACAATCTGGGGGCACGTCCAAGAAAAAGGATGTGAGTGCCGTGATGGTTGCATAGAGAACCAAGTCCCCAGTAAAATACCAAGCCTACCCGGTACCCCCTCTAACATACCAACCTATCCCCAATTACCAAGCACCTCCGCTCTCTTACCAAATTCCCTCACCTGCTTACCAATCATCTCCCTCCCCCACATATCAACCTACCTCACTAAGATATTCCCAACCCGCACCCGTCTACCAAGCCTATAATGCTCAGCCTTCTCACTACCAATCACCTCCCGCCCGCCAAAACTTCCCCAGCCCACGCCCTAATTTCGACTGTAGACCTCCCAAGCAATACACCGCCATCGCCGAACCAATCGTCCAGCTATATGAAAGACTCAAAACAGCCGGTTACGTCACCCCAATCCCCGCCATAACTCCAGAAAATCCCTCCCAATGGGTCAATCCAAACAAAACCTGTGCATACCATTCCGGCATGAAAGGGCATACCATTGATGAGTGCCGATCTTTGAAAGACAAAATCCAAGCTCTAATTGACAACAAAATCATCGTGGCAAAGGAGCATGCTCCTAATGTTCGCAACAATCCCTTGCCTGATCATAAGGGTGGAGGCGTGCATATGATCGAGGTAGAAGATTATTGGGACCCCAAAGGGTCAATTGGATTGATTGCCGAAGGTGACGAGCCCAAGAAACCAATAGTCACACTGAATCCAATCGTAGTCCAGATCCAGCCCTCTAGGGATGCTGAAGTAAACATGTCTGTGCCTCTCGAGTTTAAAACACCGTCATCCACAAAGACCGCAGAGCCAATTGAGGTGGAGTTTGGTCTCCAAAGGCACTTGCACCATTTGAAGTTGCTGTATTACCTCCCAAAACAAGGGTGCCCATTCATGTAGCAATGTCAGCCATAACGCCATTCCATACACAGGCCATTCCTTGGGATTACACCGCCGAGGCAAGAAGGAAGGGGAAAACTAGGTCTGGAGAAGCAATTGCAGCACAGGGTATGACCAGAACCGGCAGAATTTATACTCCGGAGCACTTAGTTGAATCAAATAAGCAGGCCTCTGGACGGCCTATTGAAACTGGGCCCGATGATCTCTGGCGGAAGATACAGGCGAAAGAATACTCAGTTGTTGATCAATTAAATAAAACACTAGCGCAGATCTCCATTCTAGCTCTACTGCAGAGCTCCGAGACACATAAGAATGCCCTGATGAAGATACTGAGCGAGGCGTATGTACCCAGTAACATAACTGGAGGAGAGATGGCAAACATGGTCGGGCAGATATTGGAGAGTCATAAGATCACTTTCCACGAGGATGAGTTGCCCCCTGAAGGTTTAGGCCACAACAAAGCGTTGCACATCACTGTGCAATGCGAAGACTATTTCATCACTAGGACTTTGATTGATGGAGGGTCCAGCCTCAACATTTGTCCATTGGTGACCCTCAGAATGTTGGGGAAGAGTCTGCATGAAATCAAGGATGAGGCTATCAACGTCAAAGCTTTTGATGGTTCCCAAAAGTCCACTATTGGGGAGATCAGTTTATGTCTGCAAATGGGACCAACGTGGTTCGATGTCGATTTTCAAGTAATAGACATCCCAACATCATACAACTTACTACTGGGACGACCTTGGATCCACGCCGCTGGAGCTGTAGCATCAACCCTGCACCAGGCAGTGAAGTTCGAGTGGAATCACCAAGGTGATTATTCATGGAGACGGTAGTAATCCCATATACAGTCGTCAGACCATCCCAGCAATCGGAGGAAGAAGGAAGATAGGCGGAGAAGCCTACCATTACATTGAGCGAGTCAACGCCGTAGACAAGGACTAGTGGTGGGATAACAAGATCGAAAGTATACTAAATTGGTGTGGATACGAGCCTGGCAAAGGGCTCGACAAGAACCTCCAAGGAATCACCAAGCCTATCAAACTGAAGAAACATGGTACCACTTTCGGGTTAGGGTATGGATATACTTGGCAAGAATTCAGGAACTGTTCGCCACCATGGCGCGGCCCTTACTACCCGCTGGAGCACCCAATACCCCGCCTGGAGCGAACTTTCCAGCCAGCAGACATCATATATGGGTCAGAGGAAGATGAAACATTGGCACAATGAAGAACCTGTTCTTGGAAGATGACAATATGGACTGTCATGTCATTCTCGAGGAGGAAGGGGAGGAAGGCCCTTCCATACAAGCTGTGAGCCGAGGAGCGCGCCTCAACAATTGGTCCATCAGAACCACCAAGGCCCGGAAAGCTTCGGGGTAGCAAGGCTGAACAAAACACTGTGCATTATCTTTTACTTTTTTGCTAGTTGATTTCCCTTCAGTATTATCTTTAAAATTTTGAAAAGAGCTCCGATGTTCAAAACGATTTTGGAATTTATCAAAGTATTTCAGTTTCTTATAAGTCTCGCTCTTATTATTTTTCTCTATCATTTATTTTATTTTACACAGCATTACTATTACTTATCTTGATGAAACGACGAGTGTGACATGCGACGAGGTAACGCAACAAACGGATATAGAAGAGGATGAGATACCAGAAGAGATCACTAAAGAGGTCGAGGACTTTGAGAATAGACCTAAGTCTAACCTGGACGAAATTGAGGTCGTCAACCTGGGGAATACGGAGAATGTCAAGGAAACGCGCATCAGTGTTCACCTGTCACCGTCAGAAAAGGAAGAGTACACGGAGTTCTTAAAAGAATATGAGGACATATTTGCCTGGTCGTATGATGATATGACCGGTCTCAGTACATCTATTGTAGCTCACAAACTGCCAACAGATCCAACATGTCCGCCGGTAAAGCAGAAACTCAGAAAGTTCAAGCCAGACATGAGTTTGAAAATCAAGGAAGAAGTCACCAAACAAGTCAAAGCCAAGGTCCTCAGGGTAGTGGAGTACCCAACATGGTTAGCCAACATTGTGCCAGTGCCAAAGAAGGACGGGAAGGTCAGAGTCTGTGTCGACTACCGGGACCTCAACCGGGCCAGTCCGAAAGACGACTTCCCCTTACCAAACATACACATCCTGATCAACAACTGCGCCAAACACGAGGTGCAGTCATTCGTCGATTGTTTTGCCGGATATCATCAGATATGGATGGACGAAGAAGACACGGAGAAAATGGCTTTCATCACGTCGTGGGGAATGTATTGTTACAAGATGGTGCCGTTTGGATTGAAAAATGCTGGGGCCACCTACATGAGGGCCATGACTACTATTTTCCATGACATGATACACAAAGAGATCGAGGTGTATGTAGACGATATCATCATCAAATCCAAGAGAGCCACTAATCACATGGAAGATCTGAGGAAGTTCTTCAACAGACTGAGAAGTTACAACTTGAAACTAAATCCCGCCAAATGTGCATTCGGGGTTCCCGCCGGAAAACTGCTTGGGTTCATCGTAAGTCGCCGAGGAATAGAACTGGATCCGTCAAAGGTTAAAGCCATTCAGGAATTGCCACTGCCAAAGAACAAGAAAGAGGTTATGAGTTTCTTGGGGAGACTCAACTACATCAGCCGGTGCATAGCCCAGTCCACTGTCATTTATGAACCAATCTTTAAGATGTTGAAAAAGGACGCCGCCACTAAATGGACTAATGATTGTCAAAAGGCCTTCGACAGAATCAAGGAATACCTGTCAACGCCGCCAGTCCTGGTTCCGCCCGAACCGGGTAGACCGCTATTGCTCTACCTTGCAGTACTGGATGGGGCATTCGGCTGTGTTTTGGCACAACATGATGAAACAGGGAGAAAGGAGCAAGCCATCTACTATCTCAGCAAGAAGTTCACCCCGTATGAGGCCCGGTATTCCCTGCTAGAGCGCACGTGTTGTGCTCTGACTTGGGTAGCTCAGAAGTTGAGGCATTATTTCTGTGCCTATACCACTTATCTCATATTAAGGATGGATCCGCTAAAGTACATCTTTCAGAAGCCCATTCCCATGGGCAAGCTATCCAAATGGCAAATCCTGCTGAGTGAATTCGATATTGTCTACGTGACCCAGAAAGCGATCAAAGGGCAAGCACTGGCCGATCACCTCGCCGAAAACCCCGTGGGTGGAGAATACGAGCCTCTAAATACGTATTTTCCTGACGAGGAGGTCTCTTTCATAGGAGAAGACATTGCAGAATCCTATGATGGATGGGGAATGTTCTTCGATGGAGCAGCAAACTTTAAAGGAGTTGGCATAGGAGCAGTTCTAGTATCAGAAACAGGTCAGCACTACTCAAAAGCGCACACTGCGGAGGCTATCCAGTCACTTCTTTCATAGCGGAGGAATCCTGTATAGGAGGACTCCCGATTTGGGATTACTAAGATGTGTCGAAGCAAAGGAAGCATCCAGGTTGTTGGAAGAAGTTCATGCAGGGACCTGTGGTCCGCATATGAATGGTTTTGTCTTAGCCAAGAAAATACTCCGGGTCAGTTATTTCTGGATGAATATGGAGTCGGACTGCATCCAGTATGTTCGGAGATGCCATCGCTGCCAGATTCATGCAGACATGAAAAAGGTGCCTCCTAACGATCTCAATGCAAGAAGCTCACCATGGCCGTTAGCCGCTTGGGGAATGGATGTCATCGGACCTATCGAGCCGGCCGCATCGAACGGGCACAGGTTCATTCTAGTGGCAATTGATTATTTCACCAAATGGATTGAAGCAGCATCGCATAAGGCAGTAACCAAGAAGGTTGTGGCAGACTTTGTCCGCGACCGTATCATTTGCCGGTTCGGCGTCCCAGAGTCAATCATCACTGACAATGGTTCAAATCTCAACAGTGATCTGATGAGAGCAATGTGTGAGACGTTCAAGATTAAGCATAGGAATTCTACAGCCTACAGGCCTCAGATGAATGGAGCTGTAGAAGCAGCCAATAAGAACATCAAGAAAATACTAAGGAAAATGATAGAAAAACACAAGCAGTGGCACGAAAAGCTGTCATTTGCTCTGTTGGGATACCGTACCACAGTCCGCACATCAACTGGGGAAACTCCTTATATGCTGGTTTACGGTACCGAGGCAGTCATCCCAGCCGAAGTAGAGATTCCTCCCTGAGGATTATACAGAAAGCGGAACTTGAGGATGCAGAATGGGTAAAAAGTCGCTATGAGCAGTTAGCCCTCATAGACGGGAAAAGACTGAACGTAGTTTGTCATGGTCAATTGTATCAGAACAAGATGTCCAAAGCCTTCAACAAAAGGGTCAGACCGAGACAATTCACGCCAGAACAACTGGTATTGAAGAAAATATTTCCACATCAAGATGAAGCCAAAGGAAAGTTCTCTCCTAACTGGCAAGGCCCGTACATGGTTCATCGGGTCCTAACAGGAGGAGCCCTCATACTCGCAGAGATGGATGGAGAAGTCTGGCCGAAGCCAATTAATTTAGATGCAGTCAAACGCTATTATGTGTAATCATTATGATTTCTGTATGATGTAATTTGAACTACGCCTGACCTGATTCCCGTTTAAGAGGGGATACGTAGGCAGCCCTATGGGTTCGGTCACAATTCAATAAAATTTTCATTTCCCCCACTATTGGAAACTGGAGCAGAATTTTGAGGAGAACCCTCAAAATTCCGAAGTTGATCTTCAGCCATTCACCAACGCGCAGCCGTCAGAAGCACCAGCCCAGTAAACTGGGGCAGAATTTTGAGGAGGACCCTCAAAATTCCGGAGCAAAAATGGTCGCAATATCTTGAACCGCGTCGCAGTTGTCGGTTCATCTAAAAGAAAATCGTTTTTATTATTATTTATGTGTTTACATCATATTTTTTGAAAGTTATGCATGTCTACTATCAAATTGCTTTGTTTAGCGACGCTACCCCCCAATGGAAACAAGAGCCGAGTAGGACGAGCGAGGTCCACGGGAAGACGAACTAACCTTCCCCCTTTACAAACTCACGATCCTTCTTCGAATGTAGGCACCCCAAAACATAGAACCATTAGATACGGTTACATATTCATATTTTGCAGGAGTACAACTCTCAGAATCATCGCTCACTTACAAGTGCTGTCCTCACATGACATCCCCAGCAGCCACAACGACACAATCAACTATCAGCTATCATCTATCAGCTAAGAGCTTTCGTTACTACTCACCTTTATCTGCATTTTGCATAAGGCTACCTTTCTGCCTTCCGAGGTTAAGCTCTACCTCCATCTGCATTTTCTGCATAAGGCTACCATTCTGCCTTCCGAGAATAAGCATTGTCTCCATTTGCATTTTCTGCATAAGGCTACCATTCTGCCTTCCGAGACTAAGCATTGTCTCCATCTGCATTTTGCACTGCATAAGTCTACCTTTCTGCCTTCCGAGACTAAGCATTGTCTCCATCTGCATTTTGCACTGCATAAGGCTACCTTTCTGCCTTCCAAGACTAAGCACTGTCTCTATCTTCACTCCTGCATTGCATAAGGCTACTATTCTGCCTTCCGAGGTTAAGCTCTACCTCCATCTGCATTTTTCTGCATTGCATAAGGCTACTATTCTGCCTTCCGAGGTTAAGCTCTACCTCCATTTGCATTTCCTGCATTGCATAAGGCTACTATTCTGCCTTCCGAGACCAAGCCCTGTCTTCATCTGCATGGCTGAAATATCGCCACTTCATTTAAATCTTGCATCGGCTGAAATATCGCCACTTCATTTAAATCCTGCATCGGCTGAAATAACGCCACTTCATTTAAATCTTGCATCGGCTGAAAGATCGCTATTTTACTTACATTTTTGCATCGGCTGAAATATTGCCACTTCCTTTAAATCCTACATCGGCTGAAATATCGCCACTTCATTTAAATCTTGCATCGGCTGAAAGATCGCCATTTTACTTACATTTTTGCATCGGCTGAAATATTGTCACTTCCTTTAAATCTTGCATCGGCTGAAAGATCGCCATTTTGCATGGCTGAAATATCGCCACCTCATTTAAATCCTGCATCGGCTGAAAGATCGCCATTTTATTTACATTCTTGCATCGGCTGAAAAATTGCCACTTATTGCATTTCATGGGCTGAAAGATCGCCAAACTGTCCAAGGGCATAATTGTTCGGAGGCACCATTTTCATAGCCCGAGAACGCCATGCCATGGCCTGAGGACCCCGCTTTATATTTTGCATATCATTATTCAAAGGCATCATGGTTCGGAGGCACCATCGTCATAGCCCGAGAACGTCATTTCATAGCCTGCGAATCGATTATTATACGCTTCATGGCCCAAGACGTCATCCTAACCGTCCAAAGACAGCATTCATGGTCCAAACGGGAACTTGCATCACGTTTAAGTTCTGCACGATATGTTTGTATTACTCATTCGCACGTACATCAGCTGGCAACGACCGTCATAGCAGGAGCAATCCCGCTCCGGTTCCCGCAGCCCATCAGTCCCTGACCATCCTTCCCAACCTAAATATCGCATTCGTGTTTTCAAAATCTCCATCGGCATATCCCGCCGATGGATTCCAAACTACGTATGGCCTGATTCTTGTAAGACCAAGGATATGTCGGTCAAAATTCTTCAAATCGTTTCGTTCGGTCAAATTGGCCATCATATCTTTACCCGACAACTCTTTCATCCTTCCCGGGTAAAGAGAGGCAGCTGTTGACACCCAATATTTCCCTATGTATTTTTATATACAAAATACTTTCAAAATAACATGTATATGCATATATAAGCAAGCCCAAGTATTTTGGTACTTTTCCTAATTTTTAAAGATTTTTAAAACCAATTTATTGTCCACTTTAGCAGTACAAAAATCAGTAATTATTCCCAAAAACTATCAATTTTGGTGAATAATCTATTTTATTCTCATATTTGTACCAAAATATAGTTGAGGTAATTTTTTGTATATTTTTTACAAATTTGTTTGGTATTTAAAAGACTAAATTGCCTATAATTGCAATTTTAGCCTATTTTAAGATTGATAGCATTTCATAATTATAAAATTGGTTCCAGTATTTTTAAATTAATATTTATATATTATTTACTGGCTCAGTACTTTTATTTGCTTTTAAAATCATCTTTACTATTTTTTTATAAATAAAAAGGGAAAAACTGGCTATTTAACATTTAGCCCCATTTCATTTCAATTGTATCCTACTTTACATTTCAATTTTAACCCTAATTGACCCAGGTCTAATTAGACCAACCCAATTTCATTTTACCCGGCCCCGACCCAATTTAAAAATCCGCCCGGTTCCTGTTATTAATCCAAGCCGTTGATCATTTTGATTAACGGCCATAATTTCCCCTTACCATTTTAACCCCAAACGACCTACCCTAATCCCTCATTTTCATTCTGATAGCCGCCTTTGAAATCCTTTCATCTCTCAAACTCTCTCAACTGTTCGTCGAAACCCTAATCATCTCCTGCTCTTTCCAACCACCACTCCACCGGAATCCATGGCTTTTCAGGCCATGGATGGTCTGTACTCACCCCTTCCACCATTAAACCTTGGATGTTCGAGGTTTCAAAGTCTGACTCCGATGGTTCTCTTTCAGATCTTCTCAGATCTTTGGTTCCATGGCCTCTCCGGCCTTTGCTCCGGTATATTTAAGCCTCAAGAGCCTGATTCTCCCTCATCCGACTTAGATCGGACATTTTCGAAGCCTTTCTCATTCTAGGGTTCATCTGAAACCCTAACTATCGAGGTTCTCTCCGATTATTTTTAGATCTGTTATATGTTTGCAATATTGCTTAAGTTTCTTAAACGTTTTCTACGATTTTCTTTCAAAAGTTACTTCTTTTCGACTAGGGTTTCTGGAAAAGGTTCTTGAAAATGTTTCTGACTCTTCTTCTTCTTCTTTTCTTGGTGTGAATCGATCCCTCCTATGTTCTTATTTGCTCTTTTCTGACTCGCATGCTTTTTTGTGTGTTCTTATATTTGCTGTATTATGAAGTTTTCTGTTGCTCTCACATGCCTATCTTATGTGTTCCTTTACTGTGTTTTCCTACTGAGTTTTAGTCCTTTTTTGCCTTTTCCAGACTTTGTTCTTTCTAGATGTGTTTCATCGACTATTTCCTTAAGTTTACACTACCCCTTTATCTCCTGAACTCGTTTAAATTCCAAGCTTTCCTTGAAACTTGTTCCCTGTACTTCAAATTAGTTTCTATGTTCTATTTGCCTTGAACCTGCTATTGTGCTTGTATGTTTTCTCATGAGACTCTGAAAGAGGTCTCTNGCTTCTTAGTACCAGGCCTGACAAAGGAACGAGAATGGCGGGGAATAGGTTTTGGAAGGGTCCATGCTTTCTTTTTCATCTTTGTAGCTCGCCTTATGTCTGCAGCAGTGGGCTTGAAACCTAAACCAAAAGTATCCAGGTTGGCAGGAAGGGATACCGGCTGTACGATGCCTTGTAAAGAAGCACCCAAGCCTTTTCCAGGTACAAATCTGTTCTTCAGCATTTCCGACGCAACCATGAAGGATGCAGCAGCTACCTTTGGCACAGGAATACACTTCCCTTCCGGGATCTTTTCAACCGATACCGCATCAAAGACTTGATAAACCCATGGACCTTTGTCATCCTCAGCTTCTATGAAAGGCATAATGGCACCACCCAGAGTACACGAACTATCTTCCCCGTGCACCACAATCTCTTGCCTGTCCCACTCAAATTTAACCATCTGGTGCAAGGTAGATGGCACTACTTTTGTTGCATGGATCCAGGGTCGGCCTAACAGGAGGTTATAAGAGACGGCCGCGTCGAGCACCTGGAACTCCATAGTAAATTCAACCGGACCTTTCGTCAGTTCCAAGACTATTTCCCCAACTATGTCCTTGCCTCCTCCATCAAATCCTCGCACGCAAATACTATTCTTGTGGATTCCCTCACTGTCCACCTTTAACTTTTCCAGGGTGGAGAGAGGGAAAATGTTTGCACTGGACCCGTTATCAACCAGCACCCAGGTGACCACAGAGTCTTCACATTTCACCGTGAGGTAGAGTGCTCTATTATGCTCAGTGCCTTCCAAAGGCAGCTCATCATCAGAAAACGTAGCCCTATTGACTTCAAAAATCTTGTTTGCTATTTTCTCTAGATGGTTCACAGAAATCTTATCCGGAATATGGGCTTCATTCAAAATTTTCATCAATGCCAAGCGGTGCTCATCTGAGTGGATTAGTAATGATAGCAAGGAGATTTGTGCCGGGGTCTTTCTCAACTGTTCTACAATGGAATAATCGTGTGCATCTTCTTCAAGAATTCTTCTACCTCTTCTTCAGTTACAACTTTCTTTACTCGTACTGGATTATCTTTGGTGATTTTAGGTTTTCTCAACTCGTCAGGAGCAAAGCATCTTCCTGAGCGAGTCAGCCCATGGGTTTCACAAACTTCTTCCTTAACTTCCTTCCCCTTATACGTCACTGTCACTTGGCCGTAATTTCATGGGACGGTCTTTTCACTGATGATTGGTAACTGAGTCACTGGCTTGATGATAACCGCCTCTGCGTAAGCCCCTTTTACAATGATGTTAGGCGTTTCTGGGGCTTGCACTTCAATTCAGCGGGTGTCAATGAGCTCCTAGATGGCCGTTTTCAAGTGCCAGCATATTTTTATTTCATGTCCCGGCGCACCTGAGCAATACTCACAACTCACAGAGTGGTCCAGATTCCTTGGGGGAGGGTTTGGCAATTTGGATTCAATCGGACTCAACATGCCTAACTGTCTCAATCTGTGGTACAAGCTAGTGTAAGATTCACCCAAGGGAGTGAAAGTCTTCTTCTTTTGCAGCCTATCATTCTTAAATGCAGGGTTGGGTCGAAAACCAGTTCCAGTGGGATTTTTGTTGGTTCTCGGGGGTGGATAGGTGTTTTGAGCTGGGTAAGTATTTTGTGGGGTGGGTGCGCGCCATTGTGCATGGGTAAGAGGTTGGGGGTATGTTTGGGCATGTGGAAAGAGAAATTGGGGACAGGAGGTGGGTAGTAGTGCTGCGGTGAGCCATATGGGGTGTGTTGGTAGGTTTGGGGGTGAGGGCGAGGTTGGTGATAATATGGTGATGGACCCCTGGACCAAGCTCTTGATTCAACTACTGCAACATCTTCTTTCTTCTTCTTTCCCAATACCCCTCCAGTGTCGCTCTAAATAGCCTGGGTAGTTACCTTGATCGCCGAATAGCTCATAATCTTGTTAGACTTAAGACCCTCTTCCACTATACTTCCCATTATTACTACCTCGTTGAAAGTTTTTCCCACTGCTGACACCAGGTGACCATAATAGGTAGGCTCCAAAGCTTGTAGGAAATAATCAACCATCTCGTTCTCTTTCATTGGAGGATCGAATCTGGCTGCCTGCTCTCTCCATCGGAAACCGTATTCTCTAAAGCTTTCTCCGGGCTTTTTCTCAATTTTGGTCAGTGACAGACGGTCCGGGACGATTTCGAGATTGTACTGGAAATGACATGCAAATGCCTGGGCCAGATCGTCCCAAGTGTACCATCGAGCATGATCCTGTCGTGTGTACCACTCCAAAGCTGCTCCACCTAGACTTTGACTAAAGTAAGCCATCAATAACTCGTCCCTTCCTCCAGCTCCTCTCTTCTTGCTGCAGAACCCCCTTAAATGGGCCACCGAATCACCATGTCCATCATATAAGCCAAACTTGGGTAACTTGAATCCTGCTGGCAGCTGGACATCAGGAAATAGGCAAAGGTCCTTGTAGGCTACACTCACTTGTCCTCCGAGCCCCTGCACATTTCTGAATAACTGTTCTAAGCTCTTAACCTTCCGTATCATTTCCTCTTGCTCAGGGTTTTGGGAGGCTTCTCTTCTTCAGCTAAGAGATCAAGACGGGGAGTGTAAGGGCATGGCTCTGGTGGTTTGAAGGTGGCTCCGGGTGGGTAATACGGGTTATCATGGGTTTGGAACAAAGGTTCGCTAGAAGACCTGTGTAATGCGACAGGTGGGGGAGCCACAAACACAGGAGTAGTTGGTGGTAGAGCGCATGGAATTTGTTTGGGTGGTGGAGGTGGGGGTGTTTAAGAGGTGGTTCTGTAGTACTGCTGGTAAGAAGGGAAAGCCGGAGAAGAGTTCACTGTGGGAGGATCTTGAGGCTGAGCTAGTGGTGGGATGTAGGTGGGATTAGCAGGATAGGCTGGTGGTGGATGTCCCTTCGACCAGGCCAGGTACATCTCGACTATTTGTTGCTTTAGTTTATACATCTCCTCCTTCATTGCATTAACGTCCACTACTTCCTTCTCCCCAGATGGGTCGATAATGCTTGCTTCTAATTCCTGGTTGACCATGTTTGACTTATCCTTAGAGCGGGTGTTGTAAGGATGGGTTGCCAGAATGCCAGTCAACTTAACCACTTGCCTGAACTCATCAACAACAACTTTGTTAGCGGTTAGGGCATTAACAGATAGATAACCGCACATTGGGGAATGAATGCACCGAAGCAGTTAATCATTTCTATTATGCCTTTGCTTGGTTGCATGCGTCATCCCGGCGTTCTTTATTTATTTGCTTTAACCTCTCACTCTTCCCTCTCATTTTATTGCCTTTAGGTTACTTATGCAGACTCGATGATTAAAACTAGAGCAGGAGTACATCTAAGCTTCACATCTTGGGGCCTGCGGGGCATCACTCGGCATCGCCCAGGCCTGCGCAAGACTGAGAAGGTTTCAACATCAACTACGACTATTTAGAGAAAATTGGCCATGTAATGACTTATTTTGACTTAAAAGTGAAGTAGCTAATTTTGAAAATTTTTATTTAAGACAACAGAGACTCGGTTTTGCGAATACGGCCCTTCAGCACTTCCGACAGGGAGATTTTAAGGCTGTACCCGCAATCCATTTTAAAATAACTCAAGGTGGTTGTTCTTGCAAAAACGGCCTTCCGGCGCCCTTTTGAGGGACATTCGGCTTATTGTTAACAAGAATGGCGTCACCCGACCTATTTTGACAATAATTTAAAATTTTGACATTATTTGGCTATTTTTGAAAAAAGGGGTGGTTGGACCCGATAAGAGTTGCCTACGTATCTCACACCCGGTGAGAATCTAACCTGCGTAGTTCGGGCAGATTTGCCAAAATCAAAGCTATTTTGAATAACCATTTTCTTTCTATTTTCAAATCTTTTCTTTTTTTCTTTTTTTTTTTCATTTTTCAAAAATTCGGCAGCATTTCGGTACTATTTGGGCATTGGTTTTTTTCAAACAAATGGTCACCCTCACTTAGTCCTAACACTGCTATTTTTTTATAATTTTCACTTACTATATACAAGCCGGTCCACGTGCAAAACCAAGCAAATAAATGCGCAAATAGCTCGTAAGATGCATCAGGATGGTCATTTCAAGTCGGGTCACCTGTCCTAGATGGACCCAACCCCTATGTTGAGTCCCCTAAGTCAAATGCACATGATGCAAACAAACATCCTACTAGGGATCCGGCATGAGGTTATTATTCTTCTAGGTTTAAACCCTAGGTTTATTGGACTAGACCTGACTTACTCGAGCGAACAACTCGGGCCGATGGGGAGGCAGCGTACCGGGGATACAGAAGCTCCGCCGGCTTAGCAACTTATCCAAACCTCGTTCTAAATTGGGAAAGACTCTAAACAGAAGAGAAGCTACACGAAGTGCACTCTTCTCCATGATGTAGAAGACTCAGAGAGAGGAAGGGATTCGCGATAGTTTATATACAATTCAACAAATATAAAAGCGGTAGCACATAAGGCATGGAACATGTAGCAAAATCAAATAAAGCCAAATATAACAATTTAACTGAGCTCGAACGCTTGAACCCTGAACCAAAATTCTGGGTTCTTGTCCCTAGCAGAGTCGCCAGAGCTGTCACACCTCCCTTTTCACTACTACACCCCGTGAAGGGTATAATAAAGGGAGTTTTTCCAATTAAAGGACAATCGAGACGGGATTCGTTTAAAAGATTCAGAGTCGCCACTTGGGAGATTTATGGTGTCCCAAGTCACCGGTTTGAATCCCAAATCGAGGAAAGGGTTTGACTCTGTATTACAGTCGCGCACCAGAAATCCGAGTAAGGAATTCTGTTAACCCGGGAGAAGGGGTTAGGCACTCCCGAATTCCGTGGTTCTAGCACGGTTGCTCAACTGTTATATTTGGCAAGATCTGATTTTAATACATGTTACCATATTGTGCATTTTTTTAGAATTTATTAACGGCTTTTAGTTAGAAAATCTTTTAAGAAAGTGAACGTCGTTTAAAAATGTGTTTTTGGATCACGTCACATGAAATGCACCCGTATCCTCGACATATTTTTATTCAACTTTTTGGGATTTGGATTTGGGTTGCATGAAATGCACACCCATATTTGAGAAGGTAAAATTTATTAAAAAGCGCGCCTAAAGTGACTAACGCGTTATTAGCTTTGCGGGAGGCCATGAAATTCGCTAAACGGCACGTCCCGAATTCTAAGTATTTTAATATAAGCATTTAATGAGGGCCCCGCAGTTTACGCATTTGTTTGGCGAGGCTCATCTCATCTCATTTTTTAAAGGCCATCCTAGAGCAAACTATGATTTTCTGTTTATTTTTTTTGTCTCTAAAGGGCCTAATTAATTTGCATTATAAAGTTCGGACCTCAAATTCAAGTCCGGATTCAAACAAGAGGGGAGAACCTCCTAATTCGAATCCGCCACCTAACTCGAAAGCCCAAATTTATATTACAAATTAATCCCCCTATTCCTAATATAATTTTGAAGGCTTCTTGACTTCTAGCATATTTGGGCCTTAAAGGTTTGGCCCAGGTCTGCTCAAACGGAGACCGTCCAAAGGGCTGGGCTAGGGTGCAAGCCCAAAATTTTAAAATAAACATCTTGTACTTAGTGGACTGCCCAGGATCTATTGCATTTAGCTGGGCCGATGTTGGCCCATTTCCTTCATGGTTCAAAGAGTCGAACGAATATCGGCTCATTGTCACTAGGCATCACTTTCAAATTTAAACATGCATATGCATTTACCAATCTGGTCATTTATTCCAGGTTTAACACCTGTTAATTAACCTTTCAGCTCTTAAATCTACACTTACTAATCAAGGATTAGATAAACGACATGTAGTTAATAACACATGGACACTTGATCTTAGCAATTGGCGTTCAAATCACACACAGCATCCGATCCTTTTATTAAGCTGTTAATTAGCACGAAAGCTGGGAGAAATCTACTGTTTAATCAAAGGCCAGGGATCAAATTTAACACCTGATAAGGCTGTACTTATGGAAACTCCATTTTTGCTAATTCAACATTTAAAATCATTCCAGGATGATCATATAACTCGAATTATTTAAAGACAGGAACGCGAACTAACTACCTACAGATGAAGTGTGATCTTTCATGCTTTTGTGATTCAAGTGCTGTAATCTTAGGCTACACTAACTAAGTCTACATACAGACGTGTTGAGATAGTTCAAAGCAGTCCAATAATCCTAATTTATGCAGCTATCCATTACCAGTTCACGACCTCACATGGTCTATAATCAAAACTAGTATTAAAGTCCAATTATACAGTCCGTGTATACATTGTTCAGGTAGTACAAATCAAACAGTTAACGTTCACTCGCATCTAATTAACTACAAACAACAGGAAGTATTCAACAACTGCAGATCTGATGAACACTTGTATTCCAAACTTCAATTCAAGCTACATCATAGTGAATTCGAAAGTATGTAACCTGGCAATTGAAATTAAACAGGAAAGAGAGGAGGATCAGCGGCAGACAAACAGTTAGCAGGGTCAA
>NW_017671043.1:47605-76405 GCF_001879085.1 Nicotiana attenuata
CCTAGTTAGAATCTGACTATAGTTAAAGTAACTACTCTAATTTCAGTTATAACCAAACATTACCAATTAAGAAGATTTAATAGTTGAACTAATTAATCAAACAACTTCTAATTAACACTAAACACTAAACTAGATTTAACCAGAATGACAAAACTTAAAAGAACAAAATTGCTTCAAACCGTCAAACTCACACACAAACCAAATCAGATCAAAGCGAATCAGAACAAAACTCAAATTGAAATCAAGATAACAAATTAAAACAGCACTGCATCAATTAACGTGACTAAACTGAAACCCTACTGACGAACAATCAATAAGGACTTAAACTAAACTTAGAGCATTTGAATAAAACCTATTCTTAAACTAATGACAAATTTGAAAAACAATTTCATGTTATCAACTAATCATGGAGAAAGAACAATCATGGAATTACTTCACAACAACATGAGAAAAGAAGAAAATAGAGACAAAATTTGAACAAACTCACTGATTGTGACTCTAGGGTTCTGCCGGCTCGTCACTTCAAAATTCGCCCAACTCCGGCGAGATTCGAGTGGTTTCAGGGATGTTTGAGGAGGACTAGTACAGGATTTAATTATGTGGGTGTCAAAGGGGGCCTCAGGGTATTGATTTGGGAGTGGTTGAAGCCGGCGCCGCCAACTTGAGGTGGTGGAGTTTAGGGGCGGCGGGCTAGGGTTTCCATAATCTGAGGCAATACAAGGAAATTTTGGGAAAACAGAGTGTGGTATAGGTATGGGGAAGGGAAGGCAAGGTTGGGGTGTGAATTTGGTAATGTTTGGGTGGCGGCGCCGCCGTGTGCGGCGGAGGCGGTATTAGGGTTTTGCATATTCGAGCAGTTTGGGAGGGTTTTGAAGAAATCTAATGGTAGATTAGAGATGGGGAGGTGAAGGAGATGCAGTAGTGTAATTTTGGGGCTTATTGGATGATCGCCGCCGGCGGAGGCGATTTCCGGCCGGCGACAAGCGGCGGAGGACGGCGAGCTTAAGGGTCTGATGAACAGGTGAGAGAGATGGGAGGGTGAGGGGATTTGAGGGGGGTAGGATAGTGTTAGGACATATTTATATCACAACACCTAGGCAGTTCTCGTCCGTTGGATCAAAAGAATCGAGGGTTGTGATTAAATTGGGGGAAACGGGGTCGTTTTGGTAGGGTGTGGAGGCTGGACAGGGTTGGCTATAACTGGGCTTGATTTTGGCCTGATTTTTGGGATTTCATCTTGGGAGTTTGGGCTGTGATTGGTTTGGAAGGGGTTTGGGGTTTGGGCTTGAGTGCCTGAACAAAAATGGCCCAATGCTGGCCAGCCCTATGCTTCTTTATTTTAGCTTCTTTTTATTCTTTTATTTATTCCTGTTTTGTTTTTGTTTTTCATTTGTTTATATTTTTTTTTAAATTTCTGACTTAATAAAAATGCAAAAATAAAGACCTAATATATTTAAATGTTGAACTATTTCCTAAAAATGTTTAAAAACTATTTCAGGGCAAATTCAACAATTAAAAATGCAAAACTGGACTATTTTTGTTATTTTCTTTATATTTTGTTCTATAAAACCACTTAACCCCCTAACTAATCCTAAAATATGAAACTAAATCCTAAATGCAAATGCCAGATGTATTTTTTATATTTTTCATACGAATTAAAACAAACACCAATAAAATGCAACAATTATCAGAAAATAACACAAAAATTGTGAAATAATAAGGAAATCATTTTTGAATTTTTGGGAATAATTCATATAGGGCAAAAATCACGTGCTCACAAGTACCATACAAGTACCATATGACCGTGATAGTATGATGTATAAAGTATATTAAAAATGAATAGTATTTTAAGTAATTTGAGATAATTCTTAATTATGTGGGTAATTGGTTAATTATTGGGTAACGGGACACTACCTAATTAACTAATAAGTTGGATAAAGATTAAAATTCTCCCACCCCCACGTGGCAGCAAGCCACTTCCTAGACATATGACTCTTAGTCATTTTTGATTAGCTGGCAACCTAATATATTAATTACAACACACTTCATTTGTAAAATTTTCAATACAAACAACACTTCATTCTAAAACACTACAATCAGATTCCTACAAATTCCATACAAAACACTAAAATCAGATTCTAAAATACTACATTAGCAATGTGATTTCTTCAACCAATTCCAAGACAAGCCATGCAATTAGAAAAGCTACAAATCTTTTAATACCTAAAATACTTATCTTCCAACATTTTGAAAGAGTAGAAATCTTTTATCTTCCAACATTTTGAAAGAATAGAAAGGGCTCTACGTAAGGCAATCTGAAGCTACAATCTGAAGCTAACATAGGAGACAACCTGCAGTTAACGTAGAAGGGTACGGATCTTCAATAAATCAAATGGAGATTTTGCAATTTTTAGGGAGTACGGTGTAATCCTTCTCAAGAATATCATACGGATTTTTCCCTACTCTAGGTATGTTAAGGCTACCCGTTATTTCTTTTTCGCATGATCCAAATAATACAAAAAAGAAACGAGCAAACGCACAGCTTTCATAAACGACTCTATTCATAGAAATACTAGGGGTCTCTATGGTCTTGATTCCCCATGTGACATATTATTATATCTTCTGTTCATGGGTCTCAGAATAATACGCAGTTGATAAAATTTATCTGAGAGGAATGTTGATATTATTAACATATTTTCAGGCATTTCATTCATTTATACATGTACATTGACCTATGACCAGATGGTGTTATATACGCATATATATATATATATATATATATATATATATATATATATATATATATATATATATATGTATATGTATATATGTATATGGGATATGGGAAATGGTTACGGCGTTATATACGCACCACCACCTGATCAGTTGGTATATGTTGATGATTTTTCCCACAGTGGCCGAGATGATATGATGGGATGCCCTCAGAGGCTTGATGATGTTATGTATACCTATACCTATGCATGACACGACATTTACATGTACGTAACATGATATTATAACTATTTCAGGATTTGCAAAGCTATTTAGACTTATAGGCGGAATTCCTTATTCCATGTTTCATTTATGTCTCTTATGTAGTGATTTTCATGCCATACATACTCAGTACATTATTCGTACTGACACCCTATTTCCCGGGGCCTGCGTTTCATGCCCACAGGTGCAGGTAGACAAACTGACGGCCCCCCTTCTTAGGATCCTTGATCAGCGAGAGTTGGTGTACTCCATTTGATCCGGAGCTGCTTTAGATTTTGGTACGATAAGGGTGTTCGACAGGTAGGACTCAAACACTCATCATGGCCCATGGGTTGGGTCGTAACAAAAATGGTATCAGAGCAGTTCTGTCCTAGGGTTATCTACAGACTGTGTCTCGTAGTGTCTTGTTTATGGGTGTGTTGTGCACCACACTTATAAACAGGAGGCTACAGGATATTTAGAATGGTTACTTTTCCTTCTAATCCAGATTGTGCGATAGAACTGAGTCATAAGTATCCACTCCTAATCTTTACCTTATTTATGTTTTTAGAGATGCCTATTACTACTAAACAACAGGCGCAAGCCGCTAGCACGGATCAGAAGGCTACAAAGGTGTTAGAAGGAGATATAAGTTACACTATGGAGTTAGATCCATCGGAGATCATGGGTTCTATCGACGAGGATCCATTCGAGGATCCACATGGGTCATCCATACGAGTAGTTTCGATTTCGCCGACAACAGATGAGGTGAGAAGAGTTCCGACCTCACCAAGGCCCTTAGTTTCATTATCAGGTCCCATTGATCAGGGTATAAGGGGAGTGGTGCATGGATTGGTACAACCGGGTTCCCCTCAGGCTCAAAACTATGTCAGGGTATTTGCGGACACCAGCTCTTCCGAGGTTCCAAATAGTCCACAGTCTTGGGTGTCCGTCAATCAAGGTTCGTCACTGTGTGTTATGGGATATGCAGAGGAAAAGGATAGTAGTCGGGCCAAGAGGAGGAAGGTAACTGATATGGATATGAAGATTCCGCTTCAAAGTGTGTTTGATCGAGGCTCTCATATAGGATGAGGCAAGGACCCTCTACTGTAGACTTCCTCCAGACGTCAGCTGTTGGTTGGTGAGCTCCACTTCTTCTTGGAGTATTACCAATTCAGGGTTCTGAATATGTTAGGTTGATTTATGAGGACGTAGGGAGCCATATCCCGACTTGTATATATTATGGTTATGTTTACTTAGAGGTTTTGCAGACAGTATCCTGTATATAGTTTTGGGTACGACATGTCTACGACGTTGTCGGCCCCTATGCATCTATATAAACTTTTTCTTGCTTTGAATGAGTTCTACGAATTAAGTCCTAATATTGTTACGTATATATAGATGTAGCGCATTATGACCCGTGATAAGTTTGATAACAAATAACGATGAGGTACGTGGCGATTGGTTAGGTAGAATTTGATGTTATAATGGGTATGGATTGATTGGTTTCTTGTTATGCTAACGTTGATTATAGACAGTTGACTAAGGTGACGATCAAGAATAAGTACCCGCTCCTGAGGATTGATGATTTATTTGATCAATTGAAAGGTGCCAAGTGTTTCTCAAAGACAACATTCAGGACCAGATACGGGCAGTTCGAGTTTCGTGTTATGTCATTCGGTTTGACTAATGCCCCAGCAGTATTCATGGATTTGATGAACTGTGTGTTCAAACCCTTTCTAGATTTGTTCGTGATTGTATTTATCGATGATATATTGGTTTATTCTCGTTCAGAGACTGGACATGCGGATCATTTGCAAACTGTGCTCAAGGTTCTACAGAAAGGGAAGTTGTATGCAAAATTCTCTAAATGTGAATTCTGGTTGAACTCTGTAGCTTTCCTTAGGCATATCATTTCGGGTAAAGATATCCGGGTTGATACATAAAAGATTGAGGCAGTAAAGACTTGGCCTAGACCCATAACACCGACAGAGGTTCGTAACTTTCTCGGTTTGGCAGATTATTACACGAAACTTGTAAAGGGATTTTCTTCTCTTTTAGCACCTTTTACAAAATAATGTCTCGCTTAACGTCCCAGAATAACATAAGGAAATCTATGGTGCAAGAAAGTTAAAGGAAGGTTGTGAATAAGTATAAATAGATATATGTAGGTCGCAAGCTAAAGTATGTTAGAACGACAAGGTTTTAGGAAGACAGGAGTAAGGATAAGAAAAGGTGAGTGAGAAGGTGACGAGAATGGATAAGTCCTTGGGATTAAGCCCATGAAATAGAAACCTCAGTATAGCTTGAATGAACTCAAAGGAGTCTAAGACCAGTAGCACTTAGAAGAGATGGAATGCTGCCCTGGTAGTGGAAAAGGGCATAATTGTGATAGATAAAGGATAACGTTTGGGCTTTCAAAAGGAGGAATTTCATGAATTGTGAAAGATTAGAATACCTATGTAAGTTGACTCAGAAGGGAGCTAAGTTTCAGTGGATTGATACTTGTGAACGGAGTTTCCAGGCATTAAAGGATAGACTAATTCCAGCACCGATTCTAACGCTACCAAAAGGGACCGATGGTTATGTTATCTATTGTGACGCTTCGGGCATTGGATTGGGTTGTGTACTGATGCAACAGGGTAAGGTTGTAGCTTATTCTTCTAGACAACTAAGAAAGCCCAAGAAGAATTACCCAACCCACAATTTAGAGTTAGCCGCAGTGATTCATGCACTAAAGATGTGGAGGCACTACTTGTATCGCATTCATATTGATATATATACGGATCATAAGANTATATATATATATATATATATATATATATATATATATATATATATATATATATATATATATATATATATATATATATATATATGGATCATAAGAGCCTCCAGTATATCTTCAAGCAAAAGGAATTGAATTTACGTTAAAGGAGATGGTTGGAGCTACTTAAAGATTATGACGTTGATATTTTATACCATCCGGAAAAGGGGAATGTGGTAGCCAACGCCCTCAGCCATAGATCTATGGGTAGCCTGTCATATTTACAGCCAGAGAAGAGGGGAATAGCCCATGAGATTCATCAGTTAGCTAGTCTCTGATTTCGGTTACCGGACTCAGGTGATATTGGAATTACTATCCAGGATACGGCAATATCCTCTTTAGTAACTGAAGTGAAGAAACGCCAGTACGAGGATCCTGTGTTAGTTCATGGTAGGGATACCACCCCTCAGAAGGAGAAGATACCATTTGAGATTACAGAAGATGGGGTCCTCAGATATCGAGGACGATTATGTGTCCCCAATGTTGCAGGGCTGCGTCGGCAGGTTATGGGAGAAACTCACTATTCTCGTTATTTTATCCACCCAGGAGCAACAAAGATGTATCATGATATCAAGGAAGTTTATTGGTGGGACAGAATGAAAAAGGATATAGCAGAGTTAACTGTCAGCAAGTCAAGATTGAGCATCAAAAACTTGGTGGATTATTGCAAGCTATGGAAATTCCGGCTTGGAAATGGGAAGTAATCAACATGGATTTCATCGTAGGCTTACCTCGTACCCAGCGTAAGTTCGATTCTATATGGGTGATTATTGATAGACTTACAAAAATCATCCCATTTTCTTCCTGTTAGGACTACGTATTTCGCAGAGGATTATGCAAGGCTTCACATTAAGGAGATAGTACGAATTCATGGTGTCCCTATATCTATTATCTCGGATAGAGGAGCTCAATTTACAGCTAATTTTTGGAGGTCCTTCCCAAAAAAAAGGATTGGGGACTCAGGTAAGTCTTAGTACAACATTTCATCCCTAGACAGACGGACAAGCTGAGCGTACTATTCAAACGCTTGAGGATATGTTATGGGCTTCTGTGATAGGCTTCAGGGGTAGCTGGGATGATCATCTGCCGCTTATTGAGTTCGGATATAATAATAGCTACCATTCCAGTATTCAGACGGCTCCATACGAAGCTCTTTACAGACGGAAGTGTAGGTCACCTATAGGATGGTTCGATGTTGGAGAAACTAAGTTAGTAGAACCAAAATTGGTACAACAGGCAATGAAGAAGATTAAGCTTATACAGGAAAGGCTATTAGCAACTCAAAGCCGGCAGAAGTCTTATGCGGATAATCAACAACGAGACTTGGAGTCCCAGGTTGACGATTGGGTAGTCCTAAAGGTATCACCCATGAAAGGCGTTATGAGGTTCGGTAAGAAAGGAAAACTTAGCCCTCGGTACATTGGACCATATAGGATTATACGCAAGGTAGGCCAGGTAGCATATGAGTTAGACTTGCCTTCGGACTTGGAGTTTGTACATCCAGTCTTTCATGTGTCTATGCTCCGTAAATGTATCGGAGATCCTTCCAGAATTGTGTCAGTTGACGACGTTCAGGTAACAAAGCAGCTATCATATGAAGAAACTCCCATTGCTATATTAGACAGACAGGTTCGGAGATTGAAAACTAAAGACGTAGCTTCGGTGAAAGTACTTTGGAGAAACAACAATATGGAAGAAATGACTTGGGAGGCCGAGGAAGACATGAAATCTAGATATCCCTACATATTTCCTCCTCCGGTGAAGGGTCCGACTGAGACATCACAACCTTAAGGTACATGTATGGATTCTTGTGTTAGTCATTGTCATTGGTCGTGTGAGGCCATTGTCGTTATTGATGATTGTGGTCCTATGTGGCATTGAATTATTGAGTTTCTACAGAAAGGGTTGACAGTAGTACTGTACAAAGGCGACTCTACCAAAATTTATAAAGATCCCGGGGAGTTGAACATTCGAGGATGAATGTTTCTAAGGGGGGAAGGATGTTACATCTTTCGTACGTTAAAGTTTCATCTTTAGATAATTAACTTAGACTCGGGGATGAGATTTTCTTGATATTATAAGCATTTGTGCTATTTATATCAAGTAATAAGTAAGTGCGGTGAAAGAAAAAGGGTAAACGAGTCAAAGAAAGTGAGTTTCGTTGAAGGTCGTCGATTTAGGATAAAATACGGTCCGAGCTATAATACCCGATATTTATGGACTAGTACCATACAAGGTACCATATGACCGTGATAGTATGATGTATAAAGTATACTAAAAATGAGTAGTATTTTAAGTAATTTGAGATAATTTTTAATTATGTGGGTAATTAGTTAATTATCGGGTCACGGAACATTACCTAATTAACTAATAAGTTGGATAAAGATTAAAATTCCCCCACCCCACGTGGCAGCAAGCCACTTCCTACACAAATGACTCTTAGTCATTTTTGATTAGGTGGCAACCTAGTATATTAATTGCAAGACACTTCATTTGTAAGATTTCAATACAAACAACACTTCATTCTAAAACACTACAATCAGATTCCTACAAATTCCATACAAAACACTACAATCAGATTCTAAAACACTACATTAGCAACGTGATTTCTTCAACCAATTCCAAGACAAGCCATGCAATTAGAAAAGCTACAAATCTTTTAATAACTAAGATACTTATCTTCCAACTTTTTGAAAGAGTAGAAATCTTTTATCTTCCTACATTTTGAAAGAATAGAAAGGGCTCTACGTAAGGCAATCTGAAGCTAACATAGGAAAAAATCGGCAGTTAAGGTAGAAGGGTACGGATCTTCAATAAATTCACGGAGATTTTGTAATTTTAAGAGAGTACGGTAAAATTCTTCTCAAGAATATCATACGGATTTTTTCCTACTCCAGGTATGTTAAGGCTATCCCTTCTTTCTTTTTGGCATGATCCAAATGATACAAAAAAGAAACGAGCAAACGCACAGCTTTCATAAATGACTCTATTCATAAAAATACTAGGAGTATCTATGTTCTTGATTTCCATGTGACATATTATTATATCTTTTTTTCATGGGTCTCAGAATAATACGCAGTTGATAAAGTTTATCCGAAAGGAATGTTGAGATTATTAACATATTTTCATGCATTTCATTCATTTATACATGTACATTGACACATGACTAGATGGCGTTATATACGCGTATTTATATGTATATATATGTATATGGGATATGGGAAAAGGTTACGGTGTTATATACGCACCACCACCTGATCAGTTGGTATATGTTGATGATTTTGCCCACAGTGGGCGAGATGATATGATGGGATTCCCTCAAAGGCTTGATGATGTTATGTACACCTATACCTATGCATGACATGACATTTACATGTACGTACATGATATTATAACTCTTTCGGGATTTGCAAAGTTAGTTAGACTTACAAGCGGAATGCCTTATTCCATGTTTCATCTATGTCTCTTATGTAGTGATTTTCATGCCTTACATACTCAGTACATTATTTGTACTGACGCACTATTTCCCGGGGCCTGCGTTTCATGCCCGCATGTGCAGGTAGACAAACTGACGGTCCCCCTTCTTAGGATCCTTGATCAGCGAGAGTTGGTGTGCTCCATTTGATTCGGAGCTACTTTGGATTTTGGTGCGATATGTTTGTATACATATATGAGTATGACGGGGCCCAGTCCCGCCCTTGTACGATTGTATATTCTGTTAGAGGTCTATAGACAGTTATGTATACTTGGATAGTATGTAGCCTTGTCGTCTTTTAGTTTTGGATATGCAGTTGTTTATAGCAGCCTTGTCGGCTCACCCCACGTATTTTGCACGTGTATGTATATATGTCTTTTGGATAGGTTTCCTCACGTATGCTATTATCGTAGTTCAGCAGATGTTATTCATGCTTATATCTTAGACGCATGCTTAAGGGTGTTCGACAGGTAGGACTCGGACACTCGTCATGGCCCATGGGTTGGGTCGTGACATCATGGTAAGGTTACACCGTGATTTGATGGCCTTGTAACGACTCTTGGCACGTTCCAGGATGACCGTATGTTTAAGTGAAGGAGAATGTAACGACCCAGCCGGTCATTTTGAGCATTTGAACTTCGCTTGGTAGTTTGAGGACACGAGTATCTCTGCATGATATATTAGAACTTGTGTGCAAAATTTGAGTTCATTCCGAGTTGATTTTATATGTTTCGGCGCGAGTTTTTGAAAGTCGAAAGTTCGAAAGTTCATTAAGTTTTATTTGAGGTGCGTTTCGTCGTTTGGATGTTGTTATGCATGATTTGAGGCCTCGAGTAGGTCCGTATTATGTTATTGGACTTTTTGGTATGTTTATACAGGGTCCCGAGGGGCTCGGGTGAGTTTCCGATAGGTTTGGGTTGTGTTGCGCTTGTTTTTCTTATGTTTCGATATCATTTCTTCAAGCATAAATGGTACCACATTAAACTAATGCGCTCTGATTTCTGTTTTGATTGAAGCATTAGATCTGTATCGTAATTAGGGATCCATAGCAGAAAGAATCGTCAAATTTGGACATCGTATGAGGCGTTTATGGTCATTTTACTTAGAATTGTGTTGCCAGATTTATCAGATTAGTTACGAAATTGTCACTGACTTCATATTTAAAAATCTGCATTATTTCTAAATATTGAAACCGACATATCTCCTTCATTATAAGGTCAAATTGAGTGATTCAAAAGCCTAACTTGACTAAACTTTTACAAGGAAGCCATTAGAGGAATCAAAAGCGAGTTTCAGGATCGTTTGTCACACGAAACGAGGCAGAACAGCTGGGCAAAAATACTTAATATAGAAGGTTTGTTTATTTGGTCATATTTTGAGTTGGGGATATCGGATTTGGGCAAGTTTTGGAGGCGACTTTTCACCATATGAATTAGGCTAAGTGTTTATACTCGTTTTTTGGTTATTTTTCATGATTCTATCTTTGTATTTGGCATTTGATTGATGATATCAAAGTGAAATTTGGGGGGTTTTGTCTAAAATTTCATAAAGTAAATTTTTATGTTTTGGACATCGATTTGGAGTCTGATTTGAGTAAAACTAGTATGGTTGGACTCGTAATTGAATGAGATGTCGGATTTTATGAGTTTTGTCAGATTTTGAGGTGCGTGCCCGGATTTGACTTTTTGGTAGACTTTGGGCTTTTGATTAAAGATTCGACCTTTATCGATTGGGTTTATTTTCTTGGACATTGTTTGATGTATTCGAGTTGCTTTAGGCAGGTTTCGATCCATTCATAAGTCGGTACGCACGGGATGACATTTTTGGAGCATCATTTGGCTTGCTCGGCATCAATTTGGCTTATTTGAGGTAAGTGTCTTGCCTAACTTGGTTAAGAGAATTTTTCCTACTAATTTCCATTGTTTTCTACATTCGGGGGTGATGCATATATAAGGTGACGAGCGTATATGCATGTGCCAATCATGCTCGGGGGTAAATTATACGATTAATTGTGCCTTGTAGATTTACGTGACCTTATTGCTTCATGTCTTACTTGACTTCTAGATTACTTAGAAAACAAAATTAAATGTTAGAAACCAAGACTTAGTTTATTATAACTTGATTGAAATCTGACGGGATTTTGAGAAACACTGATGTGTCTAATTCGGTCTTCATCATGCTTAATCTCTAATATATTGCTACGGTCGCTATTCTTGAGATATTAGGTTCTATGCTCAAGTTGTAGATCATCCTTGAGATTTTTGTAAGCTTGAACAATAAGGGTCTTGAGGGTTTATTAATCTATTGTTGGCTTGAAAGTACCAGACCCCACAATGTGGGATATTACTGGTATGTTGTTGTTGTTGTTGTTGGATTGAAAGTTGTGATTGGGGTTCATTTGGAATATTCGTTTAACCACTCTCCTTGAAGTTATTTATGCTTCTTACCTTTCTTGTCATTGATATACATATGCTTGGTGAGGAAGAGTATAAAGCACGAGGGGTGATGTCGTGCCATTACTTTTTATATTATCATGTGAGAGAGACTGTAAAGCACGAAAGGTGATGCCGTGTCATTTCATAAATTTTATCATGTTAATGAAAGTGAAAAGCACGAAGGGCGATGTCGTGCCATTTCATTTGAGAGTAAAAGCATGAAGGGTGATGCCATGCCATTTCATTTGAAAGTAAAAGCACGAAGGGTAACGTCATGCCATTTCATTTGAGAGTAAAATCACGAAGGGTGATATCGTGCCATTTCATTAATTTTATCCTGATCTAATTTACATTATCATGTGAGGATGAGAGTAAAAGCACGAAGGGTGATACCATGCCATTTCATTTATATCATCATGCTTTTATATTATCACGCTTTCATGGCATGAAGGATGTTTTCGTGCAGGCGAGGACGGAGGACATGCATTATGTTGTGATATCTTTTCCTTGTGTATACGTTCATGCCTTTTCCTTGAGCTGTTATTGTCGCATCTATGTTTTCTATGTGACTTGTCATTGTTGTTCTATCTTTGTTCACTTTCTCGATTGTTGTTGTGTTGCCCATACCTTCTACTTGTTTAACTCTCAAATATCGCGCCTCCTTCCTGCTATTATATCTATAACTATGTCGTATCTATTTGTTGCACTTTAGTATAAGCTTTCGACCATGTTAGTCATTCATGCCTCTACTTGTTATCTTACAAAGATCATGTGTTCCCCTCTTATTTGTTATATCTACATCTATGCGTTCTACCATGCTAGTTAGGTGAAATTATGTTCTTCTTTCCTAATTGATGTCATTATCCTATGTTTCCTACCTTGTCATGTGATGACCCGACCCATCGTCTCATGGGTTACCGCTCCATTTCTCCCATTTCCTGCTTCTTTATGCTTCATTATCAGTGTCTTGTGTGATCGAGTTGGCTTGGGTTGATTTTAGAAGAAAATGAGACACTTAGTCTCTTTAAGGAAGGCTTAGTTTGGAAAAGTCAATCGGATATTGACTTATGTGTTAGAGGGCTCGGATATGAATTCCGATGATTCGGTTAGCTTCGGGGGATGATTTGTGACTTAGGAGTGTGATCGGAAGTGATTTTGGAGGTCCGGTGTAGAATTAGGCTTGAATTGGCGAAGTTAGAATTTTGGCGAATTCCGGTTGATAGGTGAGATTTTGATCCAAGGGTCGAAATGGAATTCCGAGAGTTGCTGTAGCTTTGTTATGTGATTTGGGATGTGTCTGCAAAATTTCAGGTCATTCGGAGGTGATTTGGTTGGGTTTTTGATCAAATGCGTGTTTCGGAAATTTTAGAAGAACTTAGGCTTGAATCCGATGTGAATTGATGGTTTTGGTGTTGTTTCAGGTGTTTTGAGGATTGGAACAAGTTTAGGTGATGTTTAAGGATGTGCTGGTACTTTTGGTTGAGGTCCCGGGGACCTCGGGGTGATTTCGGGTGGCTAACGAGGAGTTTTGGACTATGAAAAGTTGCAGAAAAAGGCATCAGCAGTTGCAGAGCATTTTGCTCTATACGATCGCAGAGGGTGTATTGCAATCGCACAGAAGGATTTTGATGGGGTGTTTGGTTTTTCAATGCGATCGCATAGTAAGGGTTGCGATTGCATAGTGTTAAGTGGACCTAGGGGCTTGAATGGAAATTTGTTCAATGCGAATGCGGGTGTAGGTTTGCGATCGCATAGGGTCAGGAGTTGATGAATTGCGATCGCGGGGTTCTGTATGCGATCGCATAGTGTTAAATTAGGAGCTGGAATTTTTGTGCATTGCGATCGCAAGCCTGGGGCTGCGATCGCATAGAGGATAAACGGACCTGGACAGAAGGGTTTTAAAACATTTTGTTCCGCGAGGTTAAGTCATTTTCCACCATTGTTGAGCATTTTGAGAGCTCTTGGACGGGAATTGAAGAGGGTTTCGAAGAGGATTGATTGGAGGTAAGTTCTATGAACTAAAAACATGATTTAATTGTGAAATTAACCTTGAAATTCATGGAAACTTAGCAAAAAGGGGAAGAACTAGGGCTTGGATTTTTAAATTTTAAATAGGGTTTTGATGGGCCATTTGAGCTCGGATTTGGGAGTTCTTGATATGTATAGACACGCGGCGAGATAAGGAACCCGTTGATATAAGAATTTCTGAGTTTCGAGAAGTGGGCCCGAGGCTCGGGTTTTGCTAATTTCGAGATTCTTAATATTTTTCGATTGTTTTCGATTGGGTATTGTTCCCTAAGCATATTATGATGTGTTCGCTCTGATTTTGGATAGATTTGGCGTGAGTGGAGGTCGATTTGAGGGGCAAAGGCGTCGCGAGCTAGAGATTTGCCGGTTCGAGGTGAGTAATGATTGTAAATGATATTTTGAGGTTTTGAAACCCCGTATTTGCACATCGTAGTGCTATATTGAGGTGACTTGCACGCCGGATAGCGAGCGTGGGGTAGAGCACCGTTGGGGATTGTGACTTAGTCTGTCCCGGTGTTGATACCCAATTTTTCCCTATGTAATTTTTTATATACAAAGTACTTTCAAAATAACATGTATATGCATATATAAGCATGCCCGAGTATTTTGGTACTTTTCCTAATTTTTAAAGATTTTTTGAAATTAATTTATTGTCCACTCTAGCAGTACAAAAATCAGTAACTATTCCCAAAAACTATCAATTTTGGTGAATAATTTATTTTATTCTCATATTTATACCAAAATATAGTTGAGGTAATTTTTGTATATTTTTTTTACAAATTTGTTTGGTATTTAAAAGACTAAATTGCCTATAATTGCAATTTTAGCCTATTTTAAGATTGATAGCATTTCATAATTATAAAATTGGTTCCAGTATTTTTAAATTAATATTTATATATTATTTAATGGCTCAGTACTTTTAATTTGCTTTTAAAATCATCTTTACTATTTTTTATAAATAAAAAAGGGAAAACTGGCTATTTAACATTTAGCCCCATTTCATTTCAATTGTATCCTACTTTACATTTCAATTTTAACCCTAATTGACCCAGGCCTAATTAGACCAACCCAATTTCATTTTACCCGGCCCCAACCCAATTTAAAAATCCGCCCGGTTCCTGTTATTAATCCAGGCCGTTGATCATTTTGATCAACGACCATAATTCCTCTTTACCATTTTAACCCCAAACGACCTACCCTAATCCCTCATTTTCATTCTGATAGCCGCCTTTGAAATCCTTTCGTCTCTCAAACTCTCTCAACGGTTTGTCGAAACCCTAATCGTCTCCTGCCCTTTCCAACCACCACTCCACCGGAATCCATGGCTTTTTAGGCCATGGATGGTCTATACTCACCCCCCTCCACCATTAAACCTTGGATGTTCGAGGTTTCAAAGTCTGACTCCGATGGTTCTCTTTTCAGATCTTCTCAGATCTTTGGTTCCACGGCCTCTCCGGCCTTTGCTCCGGCATATTTAAGCCTCAAGAGCCTGATTCTCCCTCATCCGACTTAGATCGGACATTTTCGAAGCCTTTCTCATTCTAGGGTTCATCTGAGACCCTAACTATTGAGGTTCTCTCTGATTATTTTTTAGATCTGCTATATGTTTGCAATATTGCTTAAGTTTCTTAAACGTTTTCTCCGATTTTCTTTCAAAAAGTTACTTCTTTTCGATTAGGGTTTCTGGAAAAGGTTCTTGAAAATGTTTCTGACTCTTCTTCTTCTTCTTTTCTTGGTGTGAATCAATCCCTGCTATGTTCTTATTTGCTCTTTTCTGACTCGCATGCTTTTTTGTGTGTTCTTATATTTGCTGTATTATGAAGTTTTTTGTTGTGCTCCGTTCTGTCTCCTACTGATTTCAATATCATGCTCTCACATGCCTATATTATGTGTTCCTTTACTGTGTTTTCCTACTGAGTTTTAGTCCTTTGTTTGCCTTTACCAGACTTTGTTCTTTCTAGATGTGTTTCATCGACTATTTCCTTAAGTTTACACTACCCCTTTATCTCCTGAACTCGTTTAAATTCCTCCAAGCTTTTCTTGAAACTTATTCCCTATACTTCAAATTAATTTCTATATTCTATTTGCCTTGGACCTGCTACTGTGCTTGTATGTTTTCTCATGAGACTCTGAAAAAGGTCTCCGAGTCTGTTTCAATAGCTTGCCTTCTCATCTCTGTGTCGAATTCGAGTTTAAAATCCCTAAGATTTGGGGGTTTCTTTGGAAAGTTTGATTTTGTGTTTGGACAGGGGTTCTACTTTGAAACCTTGAACTCTCAGACTCACTCCGAGTTTATGAACTGAATTTGAACTTCTTCTACGTTTGTGATTTTGAAAATTTCTTGCTAGTCTTTCGTAATTAGCATGACATCCTTCTTGCTTGACATGTCTATGTGTTTTATATATGAGAGCTTCCCTTTCAAAGGTTTTGCCAACTGTTAATTGATTCTGAATCCCTTTAATGTTGCTTGCTTGATTGTTACTGATTTTCCCCTAAATTAAACTTTCCTTTACCACTTTTCTGACTCGGTTCAATCGAACAAGGCTTTCAACTTGGTTCTTTTACTGGCTGTTTTACTGATTCCCTTTCCTTGTTTTTCACAAATCAAGTACCACTAGACTTTTACCTTAAATAGATTTTATGTATTTACCCTTTATTGTACTGCTTGGGAAAATATTCTGATTGACCCTTTCCTTAATTATCTTTACCCGTTGGAAATCAGAATCCCTTAATTGAAGGGAAATTGATTTTCAAGGTTATTTTCCTTACCTTTTCTTACTTACTTGCTGCACTATAAAAAGGGCCTTCCCTTCTATACTTTCAACAATCCTCATTCACTGATTTTCGAATCACAAACTCTCTTGCACTCTTTACTCTCTTCTGAGATCTTTTGCATTGCTTGCTCGCAATTTGGCTTACCAAAGCTTCTGCTTTTCATTTATTTTTCTGAAACTGGTATGTCCTACTTTTGATTCTAGCATCAACTCCAATGTGTTTATTTACAAGCTTTTATGCCCATGCCTACTTTACTGCTTTGTAGAGTTCAACTTTAAAGTAATACTTATGTCTTGCTATCTGTTGCTGCAATGAATCCCTATCCCCATCCCCCTTTTATGTGCTTGGGCTGTAGTTTAAGACATGGCAATATACAAAGTTATTGTCATGGATTAAAACTGGGTCCTTTGGATCCTAGCCTCTTTCAATTTCCCATACCCTCATTCCCTTATGTGTATTGAGTTAAGGTATAGCCTGGCAGCATCCAAGTTGCTGTCCAGGGCTGAACCTGACCTTCAAAAGGTCCTAACTCTTTAATTTTTAAGCTGACCGGCTGGTCAGGGGTGTGCCAGCATTCCAGTTGCTGGGCATGACCACCAGCCTGCCCTGGCTCCCCCTAATTCCCTTTCATTGCACTTACACTTACTCCTAGTCTCTAAGTTTTGCCCCCTCCTATGAGCCTTGCCTTGGGACCTTGAGTTCCCTCTGAACTTGGACATTTGAGGGTTGGCCCTTCCACACTGCACTATGTTCTTAACTCTGCAATGATATTTGGGGTGTAAGCATTGCCTGGAATTCTTGAAGTTCCTTGGAACTTTGACACATCCCAAATAAGAGAAAGGCTTTGAAAATCCGATCCTGGAAGTTGGTTTATCTCATACTATTAGACTTTGAGTCTGGATTAGGCTGATTAGATGTAGATGTAATCGCTGATGTAATTTTTTATTTTTAAATATCTTTGTAATAACTACTAGGGTACAGTGAAAAGGGGTGGGACTAAATGCATGCCAAAGGGGTAGAAATCATGTCTATAGGATATTTACTCTTTAAAATTCTGCATTTTTCACATAGAAATCATGTCTATAGGAGATTTACCCTTTAAAATTCTGCATCTCACATAGAAATCATGTTCATAGGATCATTACTTGCAAACTCTGCATTTTCACGTAGATACCATGTCTATAGGATACTTACTCTTTAAAATTCTGCATCTCGCCTAGAAACCATGTTCATAGGGTTATCACTTTCAAAGCCTGCATTATTCACATAGATACCATGCCCATAGGTTTTCTGCACTTTGTAATAATACCATAGCAATAAATCGATAATGAAGCTTTGCATATTGTATAGATAATATGCCTATAGGACTTCCTGCACTTTGCATATACATTTGTCATTAGGCAAATCTGCTTATAGGAGTTAAAATAACTCATTACATATAGATGACCTGCCTATAGGATCTCTGCTCAAAATCAGTTGCACCTAGAAAGCATGCCTATAGGAACTATCAACTTAACCAGAATCGCCACTCGTTCCTAAGTTTAAAATCAGTGGCAATTTGTTTAACACTCGTAGAGCTTATAAATAATGACTTTTGCAATCAATTATTCCTCCGTCCCTGGATTAATAGATATCATGCCTATAGGCCCTGTTTAACATACAAATAGTTAGATAATTAATCAACTGTCAGTTTTCGACAACTACATCTAAGCAGTACTAATTTGGACTCCTTATCTGGAAAATATGTGGTAAATCAATTCTTCCTACACTAATTTTTATTAATGACCTAAACAGTATGTGTAAGACATGCTAAACAATTTGTTTCTTTAAGTGAGGAGGCCTACTTGAGCCATTAATTGTTCTTATTTCCCCCATTAACTGCTTTATGTGTTTTGTTTGTCGCCCTAGAATTTTATCCTTTTAAAAACCCCTGAAAAGCCAAGCTCCCTCCCTTTTAGGATTAGTAGTCCTAAATGCCTCCGGGACTGATAGGTGGGACGGGTAATAGCATGTAGTTGGTAACGATACCATTCCGCGCTTAAATACCTTAACGGGGTGGGAAGGGTAGACATGGAGATGATGATCATATGATAACACCATGCGTACGATTGATTACTGGTGTTGTGTGGATGATCCATGTGTTTTACAAACCTAGGACCCCCTTTCCTTTATGTGACTTTGTTTAATATCAATAAAATTCTGTCTTTTCTACTACCCAAAACCCCTCTTTTATTTTACCGCATTATTCCTTTTTCCCCTAAATTTTTTCTTCATTGTTTATTCAATGTCTTGATTAATTTTCTGCCTTTAGACCCTCCCTCAAACAAATTGCAGATCATCTAGACCTCGATTTCAATATGCTTGTTACGTATCTATTTGTAACCCTTATGTGTGAAGTTATTTGTATACTTATTTGCATTAAAGTCACAACATAGCATGGCCGGGAACCACACTAGTGGATCTTGAGGGGTGCCTAACACCTTCCCCTCGAGATAATTTCTAGCCCTTACCCGAACTCTGGTTTTCAAATTCAAACTCTTAGTGTCCTAATGCACTTAATCATTAGGTGGCGACTCTTCAATTCCAAAAACCCAATTCCCACACGGGAATAGAGTTGTCTTCTCAAATGTCGTAAACCCGATTTTGCGAGAAAAAGGGGGCGTCGACAGAAGCCTTAGAAGAGTAAGGCTCGCAAATCGAAGAATGACTCCGCTGCAATAGCCCAAAAACTACGAGATGAAGAAGAGGATGGGGAAGATGCTGGTTGCGATCTAGTGGCTCGAAAGAGGGGAAGCGTCGAAGCTTCGAAAGCAGCTGAGCCGGTGATGGTCGAGGAAGCTCATCCTCGGACGGAGGAGATCTCAGAAGGTGGTCCGAGCAAAGTCCCCGTGTCATCGGGGGCCGAAGATATCTCCTGTCGTGACGAACAACCGGCGAGTGTGCCCGAAGGGTCCGATCCCAAGGCCCTTCAAAAGGGAGCGAGTGCCCCAAGTGACTTGCTCAGGGATATCAATATTGATGATTCGCCACCCCGGCCCCACATTTTCTAAAGGTCAATTTCGGGAGGCTCGGTCTATAGAGACCCCCGATGTGGGAACGACCCATGAAGGGGAAGACATATTCCGTAGCTGCCTTGCAGGGGTCGATGATGTTTCCGTCCTAGATGGAACGATCATTTTTGACGAGGCTCAGCGACTCCTGAACCAGGTAAATTTCATCCCTGTTATTACATTTGCTTTTATTTCCTTCTGTCTGATTTCTTTCCTTTCTCCATAGGCTGTGATGCTTCATCAAGAAGCATTCACCAAATCCCAAGCCAAGCTGAACCGGTGTGAGGCCAATCTCAAAAGTCTCACGGAGGAGAGAGACGCCCTCAAACGCCTCTATGTGCAGAAAGAAGAGGAGATTAGGGAACTCCGAGCTGAATTGGCAACAGCCCATAAGAGGCAGACCGACCTCATCGAGCAGGTAATGTAAAATTTCAGGAGCTTGATATATCAATTTAATATTGGTGACAAACACTTAGATCCTGCAGGTTCAATAGAAGGCCAAGAAAATCGAGCAGCTTCGCTAGGAGGCAGAGACTTTGGGGTGGAAGCAGAACATGGACCGTCTTGCCTCGGAAATAGATACCGCTCAAGACCAAGTATCTTCGGCTGAGCGCCAACTCCAAAGCATAAGGGAAGAGAGCTTGGCTCGAGCCAAGAAAATTGAAGAACTCGAGACTCGGCCGGCTGCTGAGCTTGCAAAGGCCGCATCTGTAGCAGAAATGGCATAGGCCGACGCGGAGATGGTCGTGGCTGTCTACCGAGCCGGCATTGAAGCTGCTAAAGCTCGAGCAAAGGAAATTTCCAATGTTGCTCAGGTTCGATTATCCCGCGCTACCGAGCATGCCAAATGTTAGTCTCGGAGGGAGGCTCTCGAGGAGGTTCATGCTCGTGGCTTTGACCTCATGGCCGATATTGAGAATGCAAAAGCACTAGAAGCCGAGGCTGAAGCTTTGCTCTCTAATGATGACGACTCCGGGAGTGTGAGCGGATCCCGGAGCGGAGAAAGATGAAGATGAAGCTCCCGGGGAAGATTAGGTACATAGAAATTTTTCCTTCTTTTTTTGGATTTTTGTGTCAGACCCTATCGGTCTTTTGTACATATTTTTGTCCATATATATAAATAAATTTCTCTTTTGAATGCCTTCTCAAATTTTGTCTTCAATCATGTTTTGTGCCTTGTAAAATTTTAGCACATCTTTATGCTTTAAACATATTGTTCGAGACTTCGATTTTACATGAATTGATCGAAGCCATAATAATATTGCTTTTATAGTCGGGTTCGAGTGAAATCTGAATTTAGAGCAAAAGGACCCTTAGGTTTGTTTTGTTCGATAGCGAGCCTCGATCTGCAGTCGAGTAGGCTCTTATTCAAATCGAGATAGCGGGACCCTTAAGTTCGAATCGAGTGAGAACATGTTCTCGAACTCAAAGTATGTTGGACCTTAGGCTCTTTAAATTGGGCCGATATGGCCTCTAAAGAATGGCTATTTTTTTCCCTCTTTCGGCTCAAAGACTTGGTAAAATTTTCTTATGCCTTAGCATGTATTTATACCCGTTTTTTTTAGGGTTTAGTGTTGATCGAAACTCCTTTGTTTTTTGTGTCTTAGCACAAGTTTGTATTTGAATAATTCGATACCTCTTATGGTTTTTCGAGGGCTGATTTTATCGAAGCCCTTTGATTATTTTGCCGAGGGTAGCCTTTTTTAACCGGTTTTCAGAGATTTGAAGGCCTGTTTCTATTGCGGGGTTCGGACATCTCCAAGCCACGTTAGTTTGGCCGTAGCCTTTGGGTGTGACTCTTGGTCTCACTTTCCCAACAACATTTCGAACTCGGCCTATAAGTTAGTCCTCGAGAATGATGGCCTTGGCCTATAAATCGAGGGGTGCCTCTTTGATGTCTTTAGATAGTTCGAACATGTTGATTTTCAATAGTAGTCCCCGAGTACGGGGTTAATTGCTCGAGCTTTAGTTGAGATTGGATCTTGAGCCAATTTCTCTAAGTACGAAATTGTAAAGTGGAAATTTCACTAAGGCATGGAACATCTGATAAGGAAAAAATACTTCTTTCAATATATCATTCATGCATACATATTTTGTCGTTAGGGCTCGAGCAATCTACATGGGTACGGTTCGTTTGACCGTTTGACCCTTTATAAAATTTTCCTATCGAGACCCCGTTGACACGAAGAATATTTTTTGAAAACATAACATCCGAGGGTGATGCCCCTCCTTCCAGTATCTGGGGTTAATTGTAAAGAAGCCTCGGATACTGTTGAATTGTCCCCAGGTAGCACATACAATTGTTGTCTCGTCAAAAACCTCGCCGGAATAACCCATGTGGGATAAAAACTGTTCTAAGGGAAAAAGAGTGCAACACGTTCTTTAAAACCTAAGGTCTTCGTGTTAAAGATCTTCTCGGTGTCTTCGAGCGAACACTTGCAATAAGTTAGCACCAGATAGAAATGAAAAGGGAGAAAGTCATACCTTAGCAATAATATCGTTTGAGGAGTGATATGTTCCAGTTGTTTGGCAATTGTTTGCCTTCCATTGTGCCAAGTTTGTAGGATCCCTTTCCGATGACACCAAGGACTTGATATGGCCCTTCCTAATGTGGGCCGAGTTTCCCTTCGTTCAGATCTCGAGTGTTGAGGGTGACTTTCCTCAGAACTAAGTCCCCTATTTTGAAGTGTCAAAGATTGGTTCTTCGATTATAATATCTTTCGACTCGCTGTTTCTGGGCGGCCATTTGAACGAGGGCGGCTTCACATTTTTCATCTAGCAACTTGAGGCTTGTGCTCATAGCTTCGTGATTTGATTCTTTTGTTGTGCATCGAAACATAGCGATTGGTTCCCCGACTTTGACCGGAATTAGAGATTTGGCGCCATATACTAAGGAGAACGGCATTGCCCCCGTACTGGATTTTGTCATTGTCTGATATGCCCAAAGGATTTCGGGCAAAATTTCTCTCCATTTCCCCTTAGCGTCGTTCAACCTTTTCTTTAGGTTTTGAATGATGGTCTTGTTCGTCGACTCGGCCTGTCCGTTCCCACTAGGATGATATGGCGTAGATAATATCCTTTTTATTTTGTGATCCTCGAGGAACTTTGTTACTTTGCTGCCGATAAATTGTTTTCCCTTGTAGCATACTATCTCAGCGGGTATCCTGAATCGACATATGATATGATCCCAGATGAAGTCTATAACTTCATTCTCTCTGACTTTCTCGAAAGCCTGTGCCTCAACCCATTTAGAGAAATAGTCAGTCATAAATAAAATGAACTTAGCTTTACCTGGAGCCGATGGCAGAGGGCTGATGTTGGGGATAGGATCGAATGAAGTTGTTCTCCGGGCTGATGGATCATTGGTGCATACCTTTGGCATTTATCACATTTTCGAACAAACTCCTTAGTGTCTTTTTCCATACTATCCCAATAGTATCATGCTCTGATGATTTTGTGAACTAGTGATTTGACACCGGAGTGGTTCCCACAAGTACCTTGATGGACTTCCCGTAGAACATAATCGGTGTCCCCTGGTCCCAAACATACTGCTAATGGTCCATCGAACGTTCTTCTGTACAATGTTCCATCTTCAGCCAATGTGAATCGAGCCTCGATTCTTTAGGGTCCGATGGGAGCTTTCCATTTTTCAAGTACTCGATATATTTATTCCTCCAATCCCAAATTAGGCTCGTGGGGTTTATTTCGGCGTCGCCTTCTTCGACCACCGATTTTGAAAGCTATACAACAGTCCCCAAGCTAATTTTATCATCTTCGACTGATGACCCTAAGTTTGCAAGGGCGCCGGCCTTACCATTCTGTTCTCGAGGCACATGCCGTAGGGTCCATTCTTTGAACCGGTGTAAGGTTACCTGCAATTTATCCAAGTACCTTTGCATTCGATCTTTTCGAACTTCGAAGGTTTTGTTAACCTGGTTAACCATGAGCTGGGAATCACATTTGGCCTCGATGACCTCAGCTCCAAAACTTTTATCCAGCTCGAGACCTGCAATCATGGCCTCATAATCGGCCTCATTGTTAGTCAACTTAGGGGTTTTGATAGATTGTCTAATCGTATTGCATGTGGGTGGCTTCAGAATGATACCTAGCCCGGACCCCTTCACACTTGAAGCACCATCTGTGAAAAGGGTTCACACCCCCGAGGATGTGCTCGATTTTAGCAATAACTCCTTTTCGACCTCGGCCACGAGGGCTGGTGCAAAGTCGGCAACGAAGTCTGCTAGAATTTGAGACTTGATGGCCGTTCGGGGTTGATATTTGATATCGTACCCACTGAGTTCGACGGCCCATTTGGCCAATCGGCCCGACAATTATGGCTTATGCAAAACATTTCGAAGCGGGTAAGTGGTTAATACACATATGGGGTGACATTGAAAATATGGTTTTGGCTTTCTAGAGGCGCTTATCAGTGCAAGTGACAATTTATCTAAGTGTGGGTATCTAGTTTCCGCTTCTCCTAGAGTTTGACTTACATAATAAACTAGGAATTGCGTACCTTTCTCTTCTCGGACCAGGACACCACTTACCGCGGTCTCTGAGACAGCCAAGTACAAGTAAAGTTTTTCATCTGCCTTTGGAGTATGAAGCGATGGTGGGCTCGAGAGGTATCGCTTTAATTCCTCTAACGCCTGTTAGCATTTCAGGGTCCAGGTGAAATCGTTCTTCTTTTTGAGTAGAGAGAATAATCTATGACTCCGATCCGATGATCTCGAGATGAATCGGCCTAAGGCGACTATCCGCCCTGTCAGCCTTTGCACGTCTTTTACGCTGTCTACGACGGTAATGTCTTCGATAGCCTTCATTTTATCGGGGTTGATCTAGATCCCCCGATTCGACACCATGAAGCCAAGGAACTTGCCCAAACCGACCCCGAAAGCGCATTTCTCGGGGTTGAGCTACATGTTGTATTTTCTCAGTATCTCGAATGTTTCCTGCAAATGTGTTAAATGTTCCTCTGCGCGCAGGGATTTAACTAGCATGTCATCAATATATAGTTCCATTGTCTTACCTACATGTTCTTCGAACATTTCATTTACTAGGCGTTGGTAGGTAGCTCCTGCATTTTTAGCCAGAAGGGCATTACATTATAACAATATGTTCCATACTTGGTGATAAATGAAGTCCTTTCTTGGTCTTCCGGGCTCATTTGAATTTGGTTGTACCCAGAATAGGCATCGAGAAAACTAAGGATCTCGTGGCTGGCCGTGGCGTCGATCATGCGATCGATGTTAGGTAGTGAAAAAGAATCTTTGGGACATGCCTTTTTAAATTCTTATAATCTATGTACATCCTAAGTTTGTTCCCCTTTATAGGAACTACGACTACATTGGCTAACCATTCGGGATACTTCACTTCCCAAATGGACCCTATTTTAAGAAGTTTAGTTACCTCATCCTTTATGAATGCGTGCTTTACCTTGGATTGGGGCCTTCTCTTTTGTTTCACCGGTCTAAATTTTGGGTCCAGGCTCAGTCGAATCGTGATCTCCAGTGGGATCCCTGTCATGTCAAGGTGGGACGAAGCAAAACAATCCATATTTTTAATAAGGAATTTAATGATTTTTTCCCTGAGATCGGGAGTTAACCCCGTGCCCAGGTATACCTTTCGATCGGGCAGGTGCTCGATTAGTATGACTTGTTCCAGCTCTTCGACCGTTAACTTAGTGGTATCGGAATCATCAGGGATTATGAAGGTTCGAGGTATCATGCAATCATTGTCCTCGATAATTTCCTGTTGTTCCGATCTGGTCGAAGCCGGCAACTGTGGTTGCTATTTGACCTTCTATTTTTCCTTTGATTCTGGTCCCTTGGTTGATGTTAGAGTTGACACGGGTATCACCTCATCGATTGCAAACATCTCTTTGGTTGTTGGTTGCTCACCGTACACCGTTTTGACTCCTTCCGGTGTTGGAAATTTCAAGACTTGATGAAGCGTTGAAGGTACTACTCTCATATTATGGATCCAAGGTCTTCCGAGTAGTGCATAATACCTCATATCTCCTTCGATCGCGTGGAACTTCGTTTCTTGGATATTTTCGGCCACGTTTACTGGCAACATGATTTCCCTTTGGTGGTTTCACTCTCCATGTTGAAATTGTTCAGCACTTGAGCTGCAGGTACGATCTGATCCTGAAGGCTGAGTTGCTCCATGACCCTCGATCGAATAATATTTGCCGAGCTACCTAGATCAACCAACACACGTTTAACTTGAATTTTATTCATAAGGATAGAAATTACAAATGCGTCGTTGTGAGGCTGTTCGATCCCTTCTGCATCCTCGTCGTTGAAGGATAAGGTATCTTCTGGTAAGTAATCTCCGTACATTTCTCCTTTGTGATCGTGACTTTGGTGTGTTTAAATGTCGGACCCCTAGGGATATCGACCCCACCGACGATCATATGAATCACGTGTTGCGGTTCCTTTTGTTCGTTCTTCCTGTTCGCATCCCTATCTATGAAGTGATTTTTTGCTCGGTCACTCAAGAATTCTCGAAAATGACCTTCGTGGAATAAACGAGCTACCTCCTCCCCTAATTGTCTGCATACCTCGGTTCTGTGACCATGGGTTCCATGGTACTTGCACATTTTATTCGGATTCCTTTAAGCTGGATAGGTTTGCAGGGGTCTGGGCCATCTAGTATCCTTGATCCTCCCAATGGCTGACACAATACCTGAAGCATCGACACTAAAGTTGTACTCTGACAACCGTGGCGCTTCCTTAGGCTCGACATGTTTATCAAAACCACTCTTACTCATAAGCCCTCGGGAATTTTGACCTCGATCATTCCTTCGATCATTGCAAATGGGATTACGTCCTGATCCGTTGTTCGTACGATCTGCATTATAAGGTTGGTACCGATCCCTGTTCGATCGCGGCTCCCTATCGATGTCTCTTTGAATCCTGCCTTCGGACCTGTTTGGGTAAACAGAACCGGATGGAGCTCCCAATTGATCATCCTCGACCCTAATCTTTGATTGATACCTATTATGCACATCGGCCCAGGTCACCGCTGAATATTCAATCAAATTCTGCTTTAGTTGGCGTGACGCTACCGAACATCGCTCGTTCAAAGCTTGAGTGAAGGATTAGACAGCCCAATCATCAGTAATCGGGGGTAGGTCCATGCGTTCCATCTGAAATCGAGATACGAACTCCCTTAGCATTTTATTGTCCTTCTGTCTCACTTTGAAGAGGTCCGACTTCCTGGTTGCGACCTTTATCGCTCCGGCGTGCACCTTTATGAACGAATCAGCGAGCATGGCAAAAGAATCGATCGAGTTGGGCGGCAAATTGTGGTACCATATCATTGCCCCCTTTTGATAAAGTTTCCCCAAATTTTTTCAACAAAACGGACTCAATCTCATCATCTTCTAAGTCATTTTCCTTTATTGCGCATGTGTACGAAGTGATGTGTTTATTAGGATCGATGGTCCCATTGTACTTAGGTATGTCCGGCATACGAGACTTCTTAGGAGTGGGCTTCGGAGCCGCACTTTGAGGAAAAGGCTTCTGCACGAACTTTTTCGAATCCTTTAGGATCGGGGGTGCCCCTAGTATTTGGTTAACCCGTGAGTTGTACGTTTCTACCATTTTGTCATTGGCCTCGATTTTCTTTTCACCTGATTCTATCCGTTTAGTGAGCTCCTCTAGCATTCTCATGATGGCGGGGTCAGTTCCTGACCCATTATCGTTCAATTTCTCCTGTACAGGCTCGACCCTATGAACAACTTCTTATGACGTATCGAGTTCGATTCTGCTCGGTATCCGATTCTAAAGTTGAGCTATTGCAGCCTGCTGAGTTTGTAGCATGTCAAATATCATTCGAAGGCTAATTCCTCCTTCTTCACCATTTTACGCGTTCTGATCGGCTGCCCGGGCGTCTCTGCGGTTGCTATTTTCGGGGTCGGCACCTAAATCTCCACGAACGGCGACACGAGAACTGACATTAACCGGATCCACGGCCTGTGGTGCGTCGGGATTGATTGGAGGCACTTCCTTTCCCGGGGAGACTACGTGTTCGTTTTCGCCATGAAGACCAAGGCCGGTGTCAGTGTGAGTGGGTACTGCTTGAGAGTGTGACATGTTGATTCCTGAAATCAAAACACTTACAAGAACAAGTGTAAAAGCAATGTGTCTTGTGAAAGTTAATATTAAGCAATCACTATTATCCTTAGCCCCATGGTGGGCGCCAAACTATTTACCCTAAAAATCGAGTAACAATTAAACTTGTAATGTGATTTTAAGGATACATGATTTCGCCTAATACCAATTGGTTAATTTAGGTGATGAAATCGATACGAATATAGAACAGACCGACGTTTGGACAGTATCCTCGAGCTTGATGAACCCTCGAGAACGATAAAACGGGAACAGTGAAAGAACAATAATTGAAGAACGATAATTAAAGAGCAGTAAGCTGATGAGCAGAAGAAAGAAATGCTATATTGCCTTGATCTGTATGAATATGAGAGGGCCTCACAAATGGTGGGGATCCCTCTTTATATACTAGAGGAGTCCTAATTGAGGTACAATTCTAATTACAACAGTAAATCTCATGATTGATACAAATAACCGCCCTTGATTTGATCCGTTCCGAGATTTCCGCCGTGATCTCCGACTAGGGATGCTTATCGGGCGGATTGGACGGTTATTTACTCTTAACGATTTGGCTTATCGGTTATCGGCTTTTAAATGTATTAATCCGCTTGCCACGCGATAAGATATCGGGCGGATTGGTATCGGTTTAGCTCTTATCGAGCGGTTATCGGGTGGTTTATCGGCCTAATTCAATCTATATTGCGTGCATTAATTGTTTGTTGACTGGTGACTCAAAATAGAAAATTGAGAAAAGAAAAAGGAGAAATTACAGTAGCAGCTTTCCAATTTTAAGTATTGAAATAGCCGTCAATATGAATTCTCCAAACTCTCAGTTCAGGATAATTCAGTTACTCTATCATCATCTTGATTACACCTCACAATCACATAAAATATATACGCCTTTTTCTTTTAACTTTCATCACTAATATTCTTCGAGAAAGAAGTTAAGACGCTGTACTAGTGAATAAGCATTAGAATACTGACATCAGCAACAACGAATTAACAATACGAGATCTCTCTCTCTCCTCTCTCTCTCTCTCTCTCTCTCTCTCTCTCTCTCCACACACACACACACACACACACACACACACACACACACACATATATATATATATATATA
>NW_017671043.1:76447-156464 GCF_001879085.1 Nicotiana attenuata
TATATATATATATTCTTAACGGGTTAACGGATTATCCGTTAAGAAAATTGAATTATCCGCCCCCAAACCGATAAGCTGTTAATAAAAAATTTCAATCCGTTCCCCGTCCGTTAAACCGTTAACCCGATACCAATAAGCCATTAAGCTTCGATTCGGTTCGATTTTCGGTTTCGGTTCAGTTTTGAACACCCCTATCTCCGACCGGTTACGAATATTTCGTCTTTCCGTTATTGTATTCCGCTCGGAGCTAGTCATATCTGATCTCGACGGGTGCCTCAATCTCCGAACTACACGTCTTGTCTCCGTGTTCAGGTCTGATCCCTTACGAGGCCGACCTTCGAGGCAGTCCTCTGATCTCGAAATAATAACAAAATTGGGCAAGCTCGATTTTATCCGTATACAAATATAAATATCGAGTGTGAATCATTAATATCTCTACTCCCACCCTCCAAACCATAAGGATTCTAAGAATTGAAGAGAGGAACAGAAGAACCAACGAAAAGAATATATAACAGTCGGTCAACAAGGTCCATTTAATTTTTTTTTTTTTGTGCAATTTAAAATAAATAGGTAAACGCATTCTCGTTGTGTCATCTTAACTTTTTAAGTTAGGCAATTCACATAATTCAACATAATAATGTTTTGATTCGAATCGCATTACTAACCACTAAAACTTTCGTGCTCGAACAAACGGAAAAGAAAAAAGTGAAGCTGCATGTTATAAGAGCACGTGTTACGCAATAAAATAATTTAAATAAAAGTATTATCTCCTTCAACAGTTTAAGTTCTTATAAACTATTCACATAATTTAACACACTCAAATAAAGGCAGAACTAATATTTGAAGTTTATGAATTTCAAATTTATTATACTCATAGTTCGTCTTACTCCCTTCGATCCAAAATAAGTGATTTTTTAGTTGTTTTCACACAAATTAAAAAATTCACCTTTTAGCATTAATTAGTAATGAGATTGACTATATTAACCTTTACTATCTCTTTACAAAAATATTCCTAACACATACTCCAATACTATTTACTCCAAGGGCAATGTAGGAAAAAAATAATTAATTCATTCTTGAAATCTGAAAAAATCACTTATTTTGGACCACAAAAAAAGGCCAAAAAATTACTTATTTTGGACCGGAAGGAGTAATTAATTATTAAGTTTCATTAGATATTTAATTATATTTTTAATTGAATTTTCTAATACAAAATATAAGGTCTAAGCACGCTACTGAATTCGAGCCGTAATAAATACTCTTAACTCCATCCATAACTAAGAATCTGTAGTCCCCCATATAAAGGTAAAAGATTCAAACAAATTCAAATATACGACTACTAGAAGTCTTAGACTAATTAATAGTACAAAAGTTGATGGATTCATCATCATCAGAAGAAGACAAGTTTAACTCCTCCATGTAACCTTAATAAACATGTTTTGTCAAATAGCGCAAGAAAAGAGAATTCACAATACACTTGCTAGTAATTGCTTGGAATCCCAACAAATATGTACTCCTATGTCGTATGACTGAAGCATTAATTTTCCAATACACCCACGTTGCCTATTAGTACTCCCTAGCTCTAGTGCTCCAACTTGTCAGGATATTAATTTCCTTATTCATTCTTAGTCATGGAACAAATGCAATCACTATCCAAACTTGATCAGTCCCCTAATAATTTTTCTATAGCAGTAGATTATGATCACAAAGCCACAGAATTTCGTCCATTTTCATTATCTTCACCTCACATGCGAGCTTTCCACCTTGCATGGCTCTCTCTTTTTTCTTGTTTCTTCTCCACTTTTGCTATCCCCCCACTTCTTGAAGTCATCCGTAAGGACCTTAATCTCACTGAAACTGACATTGGAAGAGCTGGAATTGCTTCTTTTGTTGGTTCCATTTTCTCTCGCTTAGCGATGGGCCCCGCATGTGACGTGTTCGGTCCACGTGTTGCCTCTGCCACGCTGTCTCTCCTCACTGCCCCAGTAGTTCTCTCAACTTGTCTCATATCCTCCCCACAAGGCTTCATCTTGGTTCGGTTTTTAATGGGATTTTGCTTGGCTAATTTCGTGGCTAGCCAATTTTGGATGAGTTGTATGTTCTCTGGATGTGTTGTTGGGCTTGCTAATGGATTTGCTGCTGGTTGGGCCAATGTTGGGTCTGGTCTGACCCAATTAGCCATGCCACTCGTATATTCACTCTTTACAAGCTGCTTAAACGTACCTTCATTTATTTCGTGGCGTATTGCATTTATTTTCCCAGCAATATTTCAAGCCGTGACAGCAATTATGGTCCTAGTGTACGGCCAAGACTTGCCTGATGGTAACTACAAGCGCAAGAAAATAACAGGCCACAAGCCTAGTGAAAATATTTTGAGCGTAGTTTTAAATGGGCTAAAGAATTACAGGGGATGGATATTGGGTTTAACATATGGATTTTGCTTTGGAGTTGAATTAAGTACAGAAAATATAATAGCGGAGTATTATTACGATAGGTTTCATGTAAATATTGATGTAGCAGGGGGGATAGCGGCGAGTTTTGGTGTAGCGAATTGTGTGTCGAGGCCAGTAGGTGGGATTATATCTGATAAGATGGGGAAGAGATATGGGATGAGAGGGAGGTTATGGAGTTTGTGGGTGGTGCAAACGGTGGCTGGATTGCTGTGTATACTGCTTGGGCGAGTGAATACAGTTGGGGTCTCTGTTTTGGTAATGGCTTGTTTTTCTCTCTTTGTTCAAGCTGCTTCTGGCCTCACATTTGGTATTGTGCCTTTTGTCTCAAAAAGGTAAATCTACAAATTTCCTCATTTTAATAAGTATATTTGACGTTCAATATTTGTGAATGCTCCACTCATTATTTACAGATATTAATTATATCACTCGTGATATCATAATGTATAAGTTAAACTAATATCTTTTCTTTTTTATTTTTTTGGGTGCAAAGTTAAACTAGTATGTTAGTTAAACTCTCTATTAATTGATGGTGTCAAGTTTCTTTTTTCTTTTTGGAATACGGAAGTATTTTTCAACAAAGGATGGTAAACTCTTTATTAGTTAGCCTTAATTGATATACGTGGGAGAATTTTTCTTCTCTTCCTCTTTCAACCGCAAAAAAACTGATTATCCGAATTCCGATTAGGACACTAAAAGGTCTCTACCTCAATGATATAGAGTAAAATTAACCCCTTGAATGTTCACCTGAACAATAAACCTAAATAATAGTTCACTTAATTATTTAAACTAAAAATAATCGACGAATATATATATATATGATTTATGTTAAAATCGACCGGCTATTAGTTTAAAAATTCTTAAATTTATAGGGAGAAAGCAAATCCAACCATATAATTTAAAATATAAATAAGTATATTTCGCAGAAGCTAAGAAAGGGAGTTCGGAACCAAAATGTTGTTATTTTGGACTCAAAATACACAAATAGGTGTAAAAAAAAAAAGGTTACCATACTATATATAACGCCATAATACCTGGCGCTATATATTAACGGTAACTGCACCGTTAATGTATAGCGCCAGGTTTTATGGCGTTATACTGACACAACTGGTATAGCGCCATAAAACCTGGCATTATACCCTCCGTTAATATATAGCGCCAGGTATTATGGCGTTATACATAGTATGGTAACTATTTTTTTTTACTCCTATTTGTGTATTTTGAGTCCAAATGAACCACATTTTGATTCCAGACTCAAGAAAGGAGCGTCTCCTCGATCCCTGACTTACTAGGACTGTTGAGTGCACCGTAAGGCCAAGAATCTTTGTCATTTTTCCTCTTTAGGACAGTTCAACAATTCCTAGGACTCCTGCCAAAAGACAGGAAAGGACAGGTACAGACAGAGGCTAGCAAATGTACCCAACGCAAGTCGATCTTAAAAGCATAGTCATACTATTAGGAGTCAGAATAGGACACGTAGATTAACGTGGAGTAAGAAACTAGCTCATAATACTCACATTTATTTCGAAATTAATTTTAGAGGTGGTAAAATCAACATAATTTTAGTAATTTGTCTAGTCCATCCAAGTTTGAAAGGGTGGATTATGACTTGTTTATTAACTTGTGTTGATTCAGTTCTTTAAGCCCAAACTTTGAGCAGATTGAGTTAGCATTTGATACGTGTTTACCGGTCCAATTTGATATGATATTTCAGGTCATTAGGAGTGATATCAGGCATGACAGGAAGTGGTGGGACTTTAGGAGCAGTCATAACACAATTTCTGCTATTTTCAGGTTCCTCCAAATTCTCAACACAAACGAGCATATCTATTATGGGGCTAATGATACTTGTCTTTACTCTGCCGATTACCCTTATCTACTTCCCCAGGTGGGGCGGAATGCTTTGTGGCTCTTCAATATGTGAAGACGATGAAAACTTTCACCTATTAGATTAAGATTTTGTGATTGCTTTTAATTTGAATGTTCAGGACTCGTGTTGGATCCAAATCTCAAATTCATTCACTGCTAAAATATACGTGTGGAAATTAAGTTTAATAGCAATCTTATTATATTTTTATTTTTTTTCTTATGTTTAGTTATTGGTAATACTAGTGTATGGGAGTGTTTAAAGTAATACAATTTAAGTGACTTTCAACAGCAAAAACCATCAAGAGGTCATCTAAATTCTAATGGATTTATAGGCTCAAACACCTGTTTGCCTTTTCTTGCCATATTACTCCACACAGACACAAAAAGAAGGGATAATTTTAATTTGCTACCTTCAATTAATACAACTAGACGATTTTAGTCTTTCTGCTAACAAATCTTTGACAGCGCGCAAAGGGACTACCAGCACACGAGTCTATCAATGAAGGTTAAATATGTTTACGTACGATATTGCTATACTAAAACTAATATATAGTATTACTTTTCCTCCCATTTAGTTGATGCAGTTTGATTGGGCATGTGTATTTAAGCTGGGAATTTTTTCTTTAAATTTGTGATCTAAAACAAGTCATAAGATAACATCGCATCACATAAATGGGATAGAAAGAGTAATAATTAAGGGACCAAAATTGAAATTTTCCCTATTCTAAACCTAGCTCAAACTAATATGACTAGCAGCTAACAGCAGCTTAAATTCTTCAAATTTTGCACTTGAGCAAAGATGATGCCTTTGCCACGCATATTAACTTCAAGCTTTATTTGCACTTCAAATAAGCTATAGCACGAATATCATGGAATTAAACCCTGAACTTGTGGTTGAATGGTTTTCGGCTAATGAGAAATATTTTAGGTGATAGATGACTCAAATATGTCAAGTTTCCACATCTTGAATTAGACCTTGTTATATGCACACTAAATTTACAACTATAATAGAGTAGGCAGAGCAGATATACATGCGATAGGCTAGAGCATGTGGTTGAGTGCAGATGAAGAAATTTGTATGTAATGTGAGTATGGGACGGATAGAATGGGCCTAAACAGTGATGCACAGAGGGCTGCTTCGCTTTGGAATGACAACCCATAAAGAGAATTGGCAATATTTTAGGCTTATACTATTAGGTTTGGCAAAGGTATCCCAAAAATTGGTAGTATTATATACCAAATCCTGAATAACCATTCTCTCTCCCTGTATTTCTTCTCCAATTTTCTTCTTCAATCTTTTCTGTTTTCTTCTTCTTCAATCTAACTAGTTTTCTTCTTCAATCTAGATTTGGAAGGACATGTTGATAAAGTATATGAGTTTACCAAACCATGTAGAGACCAAATTCTCTATAGGTTTCTACTGGTAGTGCTAATGAAACAGTAAGTAAATGGGACAAGGTACTTTTACATGGAAAAATCCCTGCTCAAGGGGATAAAAAAATCACGACCTACACTGGTAGGATTTTAACTTTACTATGAGCAACTTTTAGATTACAACCTATGCAATCTAGGAATTAAACTCTTAATCCCTCACTAACTTGTAATACACATATTACAAGCCACTTTGCAGTACACCTATTACAAAGACTTTCAACTCATGACTAACTCTAGTCACAACACAGACACTGAAGGTTTATGGTTTTACAAGGGGTTCCTAATTAAAGCTTCTAGATAAACAAAGTAGGAATTACAATGAAGAACTAATACAAAGTTACAACTCAACTAAGGACATACAAGATACTTGCTGTAGGGACTGGTCCGTAGTAGTGTTGTACTTTGTTCTTGATTGCACTTGAGAATTGAATGCTCAACTGAAGAACGGTTGGAGTGCTTGAATGAATGCTCAAGTGTTCAAGTGATGTTTTGTTGTACTGCTCTTGTTAATACAACTTGGATGACATCACTTGAATGATGTAATCACTTGGTTGGTCAAAGGGGAGTGACTGCAATACTATGCTGCACTGTTTGCGTGTACAATGCAGGCAGTCACTTTCCAGCTGTAGACAGTTGACTTCGTACTGCTGTCAGGGAAGCACAAGGGGATCAGATCCCTGTGTTGATTCTTTATCTTCTGAAGTCATTGCAACTCACATTAGCTGGATTCCGTTAATTTGCGTTGTGTACCAAGTGTGTCAGGTTCCTTATCTGGTTCTTTGACTGTAAGTTTGTTAGATCATCAAAGCATAAAGCTAAGGTACTGTAAACCCATCACATGTGTTCTTTGATAATGTTTGGGAAGTTATAATGGTTGAATACATTTTCTATGAAGTTAAGATTTGTATCTCTTTGGCAGACTCCAATCTTCTTCTTCTTCTTCCTCCTCCTCCTCCTCCTCCTTCTTCTTCTTCTCTTCTTCTTAAAAAGAAAATAGGTGTGTTTGAGGTGGTGTATATCTATGTATATCATATCATCATGTGTACTCATTGTGTATATCATGTTGTATATTGTGATATACATTGTTCGATAAGGCAATAAAAGTGAATATGGAATCAGATCGTCCTAACTAATTTTAAAAGAGTGAAATTCATTCTGAATAAACTTTGCTTCAACTTTTTTTATTGATCATAGAAGGAAAATAATTTTTTGATATAAAAGGTTTAGAGCAAGTATTATAATATAAAATAATAAATATAATTATAGGAGCAAATAAGATTTTGATATACAAAGAAAGAAAATAAAATTTTAATATACAATTTGATATACATTCGATGTCTTATACACCGCGATATACAAATAATATAATTATTTTTATTGTGATATACACTGATAAAAATTCAACAATAAATGTTAAATAACTATACATATGACTTCATATTTTAGATATACAAAGAAGAAAAATAAAATTTAATATACATGTTGTTATACACAAGGAAGATGAAAAGGTTGTGATATACACTTTATTATTATGATATACATTTATTGGCTATTTGGTGTCTATATCTTCTATTTTCTGCTAATTATGTGCAGGGGCCCTTCCATAAAGCAGGTAAAGCAACTGCTTTAGACCTCACATTTGTGGGGGGGAGGGGGGGCATTTTTTATTTTACACCTAATAGGCTATATATAAGTTTCAATAAAAAAGTTCTGTGAAGTGAAAAAGTTTGATTTCTTTCTTTAACAAATATAAAGACGAGGATTTGCAATTTCTATGATTTCTGCTAAGAAAATTGCATTTGAAATAAATATCAGACCCGAATTAGAAACATGTGATATATAGGAAAAAATAATTTGAGGAGAATGTTGATAATGAAGTCTCAACTCACACTAGCTGGAGTCCGTTGATTTGAGTAGTGTACCAAGTGTGTCAGGTCCCTTATCTGGTTCTTTGACAGTAAGTTTGTTAGATCATCAAAACATAAAGCTAAGGTACTGTAAACCCATCAATTTTCCCCTTTTTGATGATGACAAACTTAGAAATTGATAACACATATTTAGAGCAAAATAAACCAGATAAAGTAACAGGGACTTCACAAGTTCCCCCTGATTTTATGCTTCTCCCTGACTTCACAAGTAACCGGGACCTCACAATTCCCCCTTAATCATATCCCTGTTCCAATTATACTTCCCCCTTTTGGAATCATTAAAAATACATAAGCAAGCAATCAGCATAAAGCAGTCTAGCCTAGTTAACTCATGCCACATATGTGCACACAACATGATAGAAAAGAGAAGTAGAGAAACATAAGCATTAAACAACAAAAGAGGATAGTTTTTCATTAATACTTATAAAACATAAGCCTCTGCCATTACAGCAAGGGCAGAGTTGGAATGTTAACAGCGGGAGCAATGTAGGTGAATTCCATCCATACCAAAAAAAAAAAGAAAACAAAAACAATTACCACAAGTCATCACTTCAAAAGAGTTTAAACAGAAATTGGTCACTGAAGGATTTGCCTAAGGGATATTAGAGGGAGAGGGCTTAGAAGCTGCGGCAAGAGTGTTGAGAACGAGATCAATTCGGGCATTGGCCGACATTTGCTCTGCGAGCAGTTTCTCCTTCAGGTTCTCTACTTGTTGTCTGAGATCAGCTTTTTCTTTGGTCAGGCGAGCAATCTCTGCATTTTACCCTAGTGCCTTTTGAGCCTGCTGATTCTCCAGAATGGCATTCCTTGCCTTCAACTTCCTAATCTCCTCAGGCATTGATAAGCTGGGAGATTGTTAAAGTAATTCCTACCCTCCACCCTTTTCGACACATTCACATTCCTCCAAAGTAGTTTGAGAGAAGGTCTGCTCTTGGTTCCCATCTTGGGCGGTCCCAAAGGCACATCAAAGAACTTGAAGACATGCGTGAGAAGAAATCCATAAAGAAGACCATGGTTTCCATCTTTGAAAGCTGCCACCTTTTGCATGTGCTCAATCATTATGGCTGGCAGATTAACAGATTGGAATCCATCCAGTGCTTCCATCAAATACATATCAGATTTGGAAGTGATAGACCTCCTCTCAGCACGGGATAGAAGGACCTTGTTTACCAACTCAAACAGGAGCTGATACACAGGAAGCAGAGCCTTTTTGTGCACCCATTCCCCCCGTTGGACTGCTCCCTCCTTTACAATAGCATGCCTAAAATTTGAGCCACACACATACTTGATAGAGGATATACCTTCATCAGGAACCTTAAGTATGTCTCCAAGCAGAGCAGCATCCAAAACAATATCTACTCCATTAACTAAAGCACAAATATGGTAAGATTCAACAGGAAAGAGGTCTGCATAGGAACTTTAGACCTCATCCTCATAGACTTTGGGCATATCCACTTTGAATAGATGTCCTCACTGTTGAAATTCGACCATGTCTAGTAGTCTTCTCATACTAGCCATTCAGAGATTTCTGGGTCAAAAGTGCGACCCCACATAACCTTTTGGTACCTCAATCTTTCCTTACCGGACAGACTATCACGTTTCACTTTCTTTGTAGAATCGGGTTCCCTCACAGTTTCCAACTTTCGTTTACCAGACTTCACACTCGACTTACCCTTTCCACTTGATTTCACTAAGATGTCCTCATCAAACAATAACTGTTCACCTACTACTTGTTTTAACTTGTCACCACTTTTCACTGACTTTGAACTTGGCGTAGCAACACCTTCCTCTGAAGCATTTTCAGCAGATCGCTTCTTTTTCTGAGACCTTTTGACCAAGGAACTTGGTTCCTCTGCTGCTTCCTCATCCACTTCCACTACAAGAATGTTCTTGTCATATACAACCTCATTTTTCACTAGCCTCTTCTTCTTCTTCTTCTTGCTAATCCTTTTACTCTTCTGCGGGGCAAACTCAAGAGCCTCCTTTGCCTGTAACCTAGTAGTAGGTTCACTTAGGAGAGGGCTCAGGAGTGGCTACTGGCCTCCTTCTGGCAATGAACACATCTATGGCCACATTTTCCCGATCTTCTTCATCACTAGACCGCATGGCAGGAGCTAAAATTTCCAAAGTCTCAACATCAAAGTGAGGAGAAGAAGCAGGGTCGAAACTGACCTGGGAAGAGGATCCTTGACCTATTTCCTCAGGAGAGGGGTCAGGTCCTTCAAGAAGGGTCCCAGTAGTTTCTTCTGGTGCAGTATTTTCAAAGAGCACCACAGTTCCTTCTCCCACCAATGACTGAGTCTCTTCCCCCTGAGACTCAGACATAGTAGGGGTGACTCCATACACTATTCCATTAGCAGATATAGTCAATATGTTTTCTATGGCCTCTCTCTCTCTGAAGATTCCAAGGGTGCAGCAAACTTCGAGATAGGAGTACTTAAAGATTGATCAATACTGACCTTTGAGAGCTTTTCTACATGTGGAGTCTCACTCTGTTCTCCATCTTTGTTTTGTGCTATGATGATCTCAAGCGACAGAGATGAAAAGCTATCAAGTTTGGGGTTTCTGAGTTCTCAACACTTAGAGGGAGAGAAAGGTCTGAGGAGTGATGGGAGAAATAGAGGGTGAAGGAGAATCAGGTTTAGGAGTATCATCTGCAGTGGTTGCGGAAAAGGGAATGGTGAGAGGTATTTCACTAGAAACGGAGGAGTCAAGGGTTTTCTCTAGGGTTTTCTCGACTATGGTGGGGATTATCGGTTGATATTCATCCATGGTAGAGAAGAAGTTTGAAGGTTCTGGAGAGGGGATGAAAGAAGGAGAGATGAGATCGTTCAAAGTGATCAGAGGGTTTTAATGAAAGAAGAGACAATAATGAGGGGGAGAGAGAGAGAGAGAGAGAAACCGATTCTGAAATGGTAGTAGTTTTGTGGGGAGATGCAATGTTTCAGAGGGAAGTGAAGGGATTTGAATTAAAAGACGTGCCATACAGGGTCTGAAAAGATTGATGACATAGCACTCAATTTTTGTTTCCTTTTAAGATATGTATGAAAAAGCACAAGACTACTAACCTGTGGTAAAAGAACCAGGTTCTCGACCTGTCTTTCAAGAATTCTCAATCCTCTTTTACCGCTCATGCAGTGCTTCTGTAGCTTCTATAATCATCATGCGTGTCTACTTGCAACGGTATTGAAGTGTGTTAGACTTGGCCGGAAAACACTTTAGCTAATTTTACCTGAATGTGACTTTCATAGCCATATGGTGGGAATCAGGTTCTCACTTAGGCTTTATTAGCCCAAGCTCCAGCCTATTTCTCTCAAAATGTTCTCTGCTCAATGCTTTGGTGAAGATATCTGCAATTTGGTCTTCTGTACTATAGAACTTCATGCAGATAAGCCCCTTCTCCACATTGTCTCTGAGAAAATGATGTCTCACATCAATGTGTTTGGTTCTTTTATGTTGAACCGGGTTCTTGGCCATGTTGAGTGCATTGGTGTTGTCACATAGAAGAGGCACACTGTCAGTGTACACACCAAAATCTTCCAATTGTTGTTTGATCCATAGGAGCTGAGCACAGTAGGAAGCTGCAACAACATATTCTGCTTCAGCTGTTGAATGAGCAACTGAATTCTGCTTCCTTGTGCCCCATGAGATGAGGCATGATCCTAGAAAGTGAGCCATTCCAGAAGTAATTTTTCTGTCCACAAGATAACCTGCGTAGTCAGCATCAGCATACCCAATAAATTAGCATTGTCACTTGAAGGGGTAGTACAGGACCAGGTCCTGTGTTCCCTTAAGATATCTCAAAATTCTCTTGGCAGCCTTCAGATGAGATTCCTTGAGATTTGACTAAAACTTGCACATAGCCCCACACTAAAGACAATATCAGGTATGCTGGCAGTGAGGTAGAGAAGAGACCCAATAATGCCTCTATACATGGTTTGATTTATAGGAGAGCCATATTTATCCATGTCTAGTCGAGTAGCAGTGGCAATGGGAGTGTCAATCACTTTTGATGCTTCCATATCAAACCTCTTCAGAAGTTCCTTGATGTATTTCTGCTGACTGATGAATGTACCCTTTGTGGACTACTTCACTTGAAGACCCAAGAAGAAATTCAACTCACCCATCATGCTCATCTCAAACTCACTTCCCATCAGTTTTGCAATTCTTCACATAGTGAATCAGTTGTTGCCCCAAAAATGATATCATCAACATATACCTGAACGATGAGCAGGCTCCTCCCTCGTTTCTTCAGGAACAAAGTATTGTCAAATTTTCCTCTTGTAAAACCGTTTTCTAAGAGAAACTTTGACAGTCTTTCATACCAAGCTCGAGGAGCCTGCTTCAATCCATACAGTGCCTTGTCCAATTTGAACACATATTCAGGGTGTTCATGACATTCAAAGTCTGGAGGTTGCTTTACATAAACTTCTTCCTTAAGGAATCCATTTAGCAATGCACTTTTGACATCCATTTGGAACAGAGTGAATTCCATATGTGATGCAAAGGCAATGAGGATTCTAATAGATTCCATGCGAGAAATCGGAGCAAAAGTCTCATCATAATCAATTCCTTCCTCCTGATTGTAGCCTTAACCACTAGCCTTGCCTTGTTCCTTGTAGTGTTTCCATGTTCATCAAGCTTATTCCTGAATACCCACCTGGTTCCTATGATGGTTCGATCTGAGGGTCTTGGTACCAGGTGCCATACGTTGTTCCTTTCGAACTGATGCAACTCATCTTGCATGGCTGTGATCCAGTCTGCATCTTTTAAGGCTTTCTTGATGTTTTTGGGTTTTTATTTGGGAAAGAAAGGCTGAGAAAGCAAGTTAATTCCTGGCTTTTGATCTTGTTTGTACTCTTGAATCCAGAGGGGTAATTATGTTATCAAGAGGATGTGAGCTTTTGTGTTTCCAGTTGGGCACTTGAGCCTCATTTGTAGAGGAGCTGGGTAAGTCTGACTGGTTCCCTTGCATTCTTCTCTCAGCTACCTGTGGAGTACTTTGAACTGCACTAACCACTCTTTCGTCAACTTCAGTGGTTGTAATTGTGGTACCTGGTTCCTCTCCGGCTGATGAGGAGGGGACTGCTTTGTCTTCACTTGGCTCCTTCACTTGACTCATCATGTCTGCCTTTCCGTTTGCCATATCAATGACTTTACCTTGAACTACCAGAGGCTCTACATCTTGATCACCCTTGTTGCTTTTCTCACAGGAAAGGTAGGACTCGTCAAAGGTTACATGTACACTCTCCTCTACGCACTGATTCCGCTTATTGTAAACCTTGTAAGCTTTACTTTGAGAAGAATATCCCAAGAAGATTCCTTCATCACTCTTGGCGTCGAATTTTCCAATATGATCATTTCCATTGTTGAGAACATAACATTTGCACCAAATGTTCTTAAGTTAGTCAGCCTGGGCTTCCTTCCATTCAGCAACTCATAGGGAGTTTTGTTCAAGAGAGACCTGATCATGCACCTGTTCACCAAGTACCAGGCAGTGTTGACAGCTTCAGCCCAGAAATTCTTATCAATCCCACTGTCGATCAGCATTGTCCTTGCCATTTCTTCAAGGGTTCTGTTCTTCCTTTCCACAATTCCATTTTGCTGTGGAGTTCTGGGGGCTGGGAAGTTATGGGTAATTCCATTCTCGTTGCAGAAATCATCAAACTTGGCTTTGTCAAATTCTGTTCCATGATCTGATCTAATGCATGCTACTTTTGATTCCATTTTCACTTGAATTTTCATCACAAAGGCTACAAAAACTTCAAAAGTCTCATCTTTGTTCTAAGGAACAGAGTCCAAGTGAATCTAGAATAGTCATCCACTATCACAAATATGTATCTTTTTTCTCCCCTGCTTTGCACTCTCATAGGACCACATAGATCCATATGAAGGAGATCAAGTGGTTTTGAGGTGCTAACGTCCTTCTTTGTCTTAAATGAAGATTTCACATGCTTCCCTCTGGCGCAGGCATCACAAACTTTGTGCTCCACGAACTTTGACTTGGGCAGACCACGCACCAGATCCTTCTAAACTAGCTTATTCGGTAGAGAAAAGCTTGCATGCCCCAGTCATCTGTGCCATAGCTCAGCATCATCATCAACTGCTTTCAAGCAACTCGGATCACCACTTTGTATGGACTCAAAGTCAGCAACATATATGTTCTTGTATCTTTTGGCCACCAGTACCACTTCACCCGTTACTAGATTAGTAACTGTGCATATCTTTGACAAGAACTCCACCTTTTTTCCTTTATCACATATTTAAGAAACACTCAAGAGACTGTACTTGAGGCCATTGACGTAGTACACATTCTCAATTGAGTGAGTGAGTGATTTCCCAATCTTTCCAACTCCAAGAATGTATCCCTTTTTCCCATTGCCAAAGGATACACTCCCTCCTTGCAGGAATTTTAGTGAAAGAAAGTCCATGGTGTTCCCAGTCATGTGCTTTGAGCATCCATTGTCCATGAACCATTGTTGACTGCTTCCTTTCACTGTTCCCTGCACAAGGAAATCAAGGGTTAGATTTAGGAACCCAATAAAGTTTGGGTCCCTCGTAATAAGAAAGAGGATGAATAAGTGCTCTTTTAGTCCATGCAAGTAACATGCATTTTTTTATGAGTGGCACCTGGTCTCTTTTCAGCAGTTACTCTTTCAGCAAAAACTTTGTTTTTCTTAAGAGACTGAACCCTGGCTTGGCAATTTTCTTTGAAATGACCATTGTTCCCACAGTGGGTACACAGCCAATTATCGGGTACAGTAGCATACTTGCTACGAGGGTTGTAAGGAGTTCTCTCCCTTTGAAACCCTATTCCCTGCCTGTTTCCTCCATTGTTAACGTACATGGCAGTAATAGCATCCGAGGACCAGGTCCACTTAAGAGACTTTTCAAGGTCATTGTTTTACTCTTTCCAGATCTACTTGAAGTTGACTAGTTTTCTCAAGTTTATCACATAAACTAGTTTTTGCAGCATCTAATTCGTTTTCTAGCCTGATATGTGCTTCACTAGCAACTCCTTTTCCTTTATCAGACTTTCCAGACCCACATTCTGCTCTAAGTTCCTCTATTGTTTCCTTCAAATCTATAATCACAACTAGGACGTCATCTCTTTCTTGCTCTAAGGCATAAATTTAGTCATTCTTTTCTTTACTTAAATTTTCAATGGTTTCTTTTAGGTCAACAACTACTACCATCAAATCGTCTATTTCATGTTCTAGACTAACAATTTTTTCAGTTAAGATCACCTTTCCATTTTCCAGACTACTTATAGTTTCCTTCAGATCAACCACACAAACTACCAAGTCATCTCTAGTTTGTTCAGCATTTCCTAACTTTATGGTTAAGGCATCCTTATCATCTACAAGACTATGATAGGCGTCAATTAACACATTTGCTAATGACATAATTTTCTTAGCAGAGTAGGATTTCAGATTTCTCTGAACATCCCTGAAGTTTACCTCATCATTGTCATCATCTTCATCATTGTCTGATTGAGCCATCAAAGCAAATATTGAATCATATTCATTTGTTTCACTTTCAATTGCCATCATAGAACTATCACCTGCATCAGTTTCTTCTTCTGACTCACTGGAGGAACTTCCCCATGCTGCAAGAGCTTGCTTCACAACATTGTCAGCGATGTTCTTTCTTTTGAAGCGTTTGTCGGGAACCGGGTTCCTCTTGGCTGCTTTATCAGAGTTGTACTTGAAGTGTTCTTGCTTTAGGAGAGGGAAATCCTTGATAAATGCCCTGGCTTTCCACATTTATTACAAAGGTCATAATTCTTTGGTCTGCTGGAACTGCCTCTCTTTGGTATCCCTCCATTTCTTCTGACCATTTTCTGAAACCTTCTGGTTAAGTAAGCCATGTCACTGTCCTCCTCACTTAAGTCATTGCTTTCAACTTTTTTATGAGTGACACCTGGTCCCTTTTACATGTATAAATAATACAATACTATTAAAGTTACTATGAAATATAAATTAACTACAACGTCTTAACTTTCAAATAATTAAAAATCATAAATTATTAAAAAAATATTATCGAACTATATATTCTACCTCCTTAAAAGTCAATGCTCGTTAAATTTTATAAATATTGTAATTTAAAATATTATTCCTTCATGAGTAAATATAAAATATTTTTAAATAGTAAAACAATAAATGTATGATAGTTTTGAGAGACATAGAACTAAGACATGAAGATATATCAAGTAAAGATATAAATTTTGGTTATCTATTTTTAGAAAAATTATTCAAATGATATTCACCCTCATGATGTTCTCAATTAGTAAATATGCAATACTATGGTTCGTTATTGGAGTTATTCACAATTTTTATATTTCTAGAAATAAAAACTTTAATAACTCATTTGTTAAAGAATTTTGAGAGTCAACAGTGCAAATTAGTGAATTCAACACATGATTTGCATAAGAACTGTTAGGCGAGTTCCGAGCGTTGAGCGTTAGACGTGTTAAGGGCACACACTCAGACGCTTGGGGGCGTGATAAAATTTAAGGGTCCACCAAACTCTATAGAGAATCAGGTTCTACATCAGGTTCAACAGAACACACGCACACTGCAGTAAATAAATGACAAGAGGAATTTTACGTGAAAAATTTCCCGCTCAACGGGATTAAAAATCACGACCTATCCTTGTAGAATTTCAACTTCACTACTGAGCAACTTTCTGATTACAACCTATGCAACCTAGGAATTAACCTCTTAATCCCTCACTAACTTGTAACACTCTATTACAAGCCACTTTGTAATTAACCTCTTAATCCCTCAGATTACAACTATATTTGTTGTGATATTTCAGGTCATTAGGAGTGATATCAGGCGTGCCAGGAAGTGGTGGGACTTTAGGAGCAGTCATAACACAATTTCTGCTATTTTCAGGTTCCTCCAAATTCTCAACCCAAACGAGCATATCTATTATGGGACTAATGATACTTGTCTTTACTCTGCCGATTACCCTTATCTACTTCCCCGGGTGAGGCGGAATGCTTTGTGGCTCTTCAATATATGAAGACGATGAAAACTTTCACCTATTAGATTAAGATTTTGTGATTGCTTTTAATTTGAATGTTCAGGACTCGTGTTGGATCCAAATATCAAATTCAGTGCTAAAATATACGTATAGAAATTAAGTGTGCTAGGAGTTTAATAACAAGCTTATTATATATATATATATATATATATATATATATATATATATATATATATATATATATATTATGTTTAGTTATTGGTAATACTAGTGTATCAGTGTATGCACTACTAGAAAACTGGCATATTTCGTCCAAAGCATACCGACCGAAGTCGGTCGGAAAAAAAAACCTACCGAAATCGGTCGGAAATTAAGTAAACTGGTCGCAGAAGTCAAAGAAAATATTTCTGACAACGAAAATAGTGTATATATATATACTGTAACGACCCGGCCGGTCGTTTTAAGAATTTACGCCTCGTTCCCCTATTAACTGCATCCCCGTGTTTGTTTTGCTATTGTGAGTTGTCGTTAGGATTCGTTTTTGTGTTTCGGAGTGTTTTGGGACACTTAGTCCCTAAATGAGAGTTTTAGCCTTTGAATTTGGACCGTAGTCGGAGCAGTGTGAAGAAGGCCTCGGAATGGATTTCCGCTGGCCCCGTAAGCTCTGTTGGGCTTAGAGGCGTGTTCGGATTGTGTTTTAGAGGTTCGTAGTTTAATTAGGCTTGACATACCGAAAGTCAAATTTTTGAAGTTTCCGGTTCGATAGTGAGATTTTGATATCGGGGTCGGAATGAAATTCTGGAAGTTGGGATAGGACCGTTGTGTCATTTGGGATGTGTGTGCAAAATTTCAGGTAATTCGGATGAGGTTTGATAGACTTTTTTATCAAAAGCGGAAATTTGAAGTTTTTGAATCCTTAGGCTTGATTCCGAGGTTGTTTTGATGATTCGATGTTGTTTTGAGTGTTCCGAAGGTTGGTACAAGTTTGAATAGTGGTATAGGACTTGTTCGTATTTTTGGTTGAGGTCCCGGGGGACTCGGGATGATTCTGGAAGTTTGTCGGAAGAATTTGAAGTGGTTTGGAGCTGCTGAAGCTGCTGATCTCCTGTCATAACCGCACCTGCGTGAACGGGACCGCACGTGCAGCGCCGCAGAAGTGGCTGGGTGTCCGCAGAAGCTGGATTTGGCCAGGATCTAGAAAGCGCAGGTGCAAGAAGGCGAACGCACCTGCCAGATCGCATGTGCGATAAGGGAGCCGCAGGTGCGGAAAATTGCTATTCAATGAAATGTCGCAGATGCGAACTTGAGTTCCGCAGAAGCGGGACCGCAGGTGCAATCCCAGAGCCGCAAATGCGGGTCCACTGTTCAGAAAAGGGGAACGAGCGTTTAGTCTCAAAACAGGGAAAAATTAATTTGGGAGCTCGGATTGGCGATTTTGAAAGAGATTTTTTACCTGGGTGTTTTGGGTAAGTAATCCTTACTCGGTTTTGGTTAATTTCCACGAATCTATGCTTAAATTCATCCTTTAAATTCGAGATTGGGGTGAAAATTTGATGAAAAAAATTGGAAAAGGTTCTTAGGCCTAATTTTGGGGTTTTGATCAAGATTTTGGTGTCGGATTGGAATAATTTTGGTATGTATGAACTCGTGAGAGTGTGAGGTTTCTAAATTTGTAAATTTTACCCGATTCCGAGACTGGACCGGGAGGGGGGGCTTTTTGGGCGATTCTTCTAATTTTGCGTATTAGCTTCGAATTAATTAGTGGAATCAATTGCTTGAAGTTATATTTACATTATGCAATTACTTTGAATAGATTTGGGCCATTTGGAGTCGGATACTCGTGACAAGAACGTGGTATCGAGTTGATTGAGCTGGTTCGAGGTAAGTGGCTTGTCTAACCTTGTGTGGGGGACATCCCCCCCTAGGATTTGGTATTGTTGTTATTTGAATGTCGTGTACGTGAGGTGACGAGTGCGTACACATGCTAATTGTTGGAAACCCATTTTTCATTAAGTAAATTAACTGTGTTTCTATCTTCTTGAACATTACTTGTACTTTAAGCCCACTGTGTAGTATAGGGAAGCATGCTTAAGTGAATTAACTGTCATATCTTCTTAAACTGCCTACGTGAATTTTGTGCAGCATGTTAGAATAGAAATCTCTGTTTTCTTGGTACGGACTTGAATGAAATTGTGGATTCTTTCTTGAGATTGTTGTGTTTTTATTTTGGGACTACGGATGAGTGTTCCGGGAGATCCCCTGCACATATATTGATTTGGACTGTAGTGCGGGATACCGAGAGATCTCCAGCACATATATTGAGGATACTAAGAGATCCTCGGGATACCGAGAGATCCCCAGCACATATATTGAGGATACTAAGAGATCCTCGGGATATCGAGAGATCCCCAACACATATATTGAGGATACTGAGAGATCCCCGAGTATTTATGTTTGGGACTGCGGGACGGGATCCCAGAAGATCCCCTGTCGATATTTCTGTGTACTGAGTGTATATTGTCTGTGATTTCTTCTCATTTACTAATATTGTTTTGATTATACTGTTGCACCCTACACCGTCTTACTTTGCCTTATATATTGATAACCAGTAGGGCCCTGACTTCCTCGTCACTACCCGACCAAGGTTAGGCTTGGCACTTACTGGGTATGGCTGTGGTGTACTCATGCCCTTTCCTGCACATGTTTTCCGTGTGCAGATCCAGGTACATCGACTCAGTCATATCGTTAGCGAGGCGAGGCGATCTCTAGAGACTTTGAGGTATATCTGCCGTGTCCGTAGACCGAGGAGTCCCTATCTACTCTATATTTTAGTTATAGCCCTTCTGTACTTTTTTTTCTTTTGTTTAGACACTCTGGAGTTAGAACACTTGTAGTTATTCTACAGCTTGTGATTTCATGAGATTCCAGCTTTTGGGAAATGTAGTTTCAGTTTGAGAGTTTGTAATGTATATGCCGAGCGGCATCTTAGACGCTTCATTATGTTATTTTGCAGTTTTTGACTAGTTTTATTCTGTTGTTTCTTTTTTTGCAATTTGTTAAGCTTACCTAGTCGTAGAGACTAGGTGCAGTCACGATAGTTCGAGGGGGAGGGAGGGCTGGGGTTGTGACAAGTTGGTATCAGAGCTCTAGGTTCATAGGAGGCATGAATCACAAGCCGGTTTATTAGAGTCTCGTGGATCGGTACGGAGACGTCTGTGCTTATCCACGAGAGGCTATGTAAATTTTTAAGAAAGTTTTCACTTCATTTGAATTTCTTGTCGTGCGAGATTTTTGGTATCAAAATTCTGAACTTCATTCTTCTATTCTCTCACAGATGGTGAGGACACGTGCTACTGGAGGTGACCAGACACCCGCGCCCCTGCGAGAGCCGTCAAAGGTCGAGGCCGGGGTAGAGGCTGAGGACGCGCACTCGGTGCAGCCAAAGCACCCGCGCGAGCTGCTACCGAGGAGCCACCAGCAGTTCTAGCTGGAGCCCAGGCGCCTGACGCGTCTACTGCTACTACTACTCCAGCTCTCCAGGAGATTCTTGCGCAGTTTATGAGTATGTACACCACTCTAGCTCAGGCAGGGTTGCTTCCCCTTGCTGCAGTCACATCCCAGGCCGGCGGAGGAGCACAGACTCCCGCCGCCCGCACTCCTGAGCAGCGAGTGCATGTTGAGCAGGTCCCTGAGATATACCGACACAGCCTGTAGCCCCAGCTCAGCCCGAGGAGAGGGCAGTAGCTTCAGAGGAGGAGCAGAAGAGGCTTGAGAGGTTCAAGAAGTATCAGCCTCCTACATTCAGTGGACTAGCATCAGATGATGCTCTGGGATTTCTAGAGGAGTGCTACCGTATCCTCCATACCATGGGTATATCAGGATCAAGCGGGGTTTCCTTCACTACCTTCCAGCTTCGAGGGGCCGCCTATCAGTGATGGCGTGCTTATGAGTTAGACAGTCCGGATGAGGCAGCTTCCCTGACTTGTGCTCAATTTTCAGATATGTTCATAAGAGAGTATGTTCCCCAGAGCCTCGAGGACGCTTGGCGCGCAGAGTTTGAGCATTTGCGCTAGGGTACTATGATTTTCTCGGAGTATCCTGTCCGTTTTACCGACTTGGCTAGACATGCACCAGCTTTGGTTTCTACTGTTCGCGAGAAGGCTCGCTGGTTTATTGAGGGGCTCATTTCCAGCATCAGGTCTAGTATGGCTCGGGAGTTGGAGATTGATATTTCTTATCAGCAGGTGGTGAGCATTGCTAGGAGAGTAGAGGGTATGCACGCTCGGGACAGAGAGGAGAGGGAGGCCAAGAGGTCTCGAGAGTCGGGCCATTTCTCTGGTGCCCATTCCCCAGCTTCAGCTCGTCATGGTAGGGGTTATATGAGTCTCCCCATTCATTCAGCTTTTCCAGCAGCCAGTGGTATTCCAGCTCCTCCTAGGCCTCAGGAGCCTTATTATGCACCTCCAGTATCCAGTGCGCCTCCTGCACGAGGTGTTTCTAGTGGTCAGTCCAGCAGACCTGGCCCGAGCCAGTCACAGCCACCACGTCCTCCCAGAGCTTGTTTTGAGTGTAGTGACACACGCCATGTGGTGAGGGATTGCCCTAGACTTGGGAGGGGTGCACCTCCATAGACTTCTCAGCCACAGCGCGCCCTGCAGAGTTCTCAGGCTATGATCACAGCACCAGTTGCTACCCCACCTGCTCAGCCAGCTAAAGGTGGAGGTTAGGGAGGTAGAGATCGCCCTAGAGGGGGAGGCCAGGCCAGATACTATGCCCTTCCTGCCCGTACTGAGGCTGTCGCCTCTGATTCTGTCATCACAGGTATTATCCTGGTCTTTCATAGAGATGCATCGGTTCTATTCGATCCAGGCTCCACTTATTCTTATGTGTCCTCTTATTTTGCCCCGCATTTGGGCGTATCTCGGGATTCTTTGAGTTCTCCTATTTATGTTTCTACTCCTGTTAGAGATTCTCTTGTTGTGGACCGCGTTTATCGGTCGTGTTTGATTGCTCTTAGTGGTTTTAAGACCATAGACGATTTGTTATTGCTCAGTATGGTAGACTTCGATGTTATTCTGGGCATGGACTGGTTGTCGCCCCATTATGCTATTCTTGATTGTCACGCGAAAATTGTGACGCTGGCTATGCCAGGTGTATCGCGAGTAGAGTGGAGGGATACTTTAGATAATACTTCCAGTAGAGTTATTTCATTCCTTAAGGCTCAGTGTATGGTTGAGAAGGGGTGTGACACATATCTAGCTAGAGATGTCAGTATTGATACTCCTACAGTTGATTCAGTCCCAGTAGTTTGAGATTTCTCTGATGTGTTTCCAGCTGACCTTTCGGGCATGCTGCCCGATAGAGATATTGATTTTGGCATTAATCTTTTGCTGGGCACTCAGCCCATTTCTATTCCTCCGTACCGTATGGCTCCTCCTGAGTTGACGGAGTTGAAGGAGCAGTTACATGAATTGCTTGATAACGGTTTCATTCGGCCCAGTGTATCACCTTGGGGTGCTCCTGTCTTGTTTGTGAAGAAGAAGGATGGTTCTATGTGTATGTGTACTGATTATCGCCAGTTGAACAAGGTTACAGTGAAGAACTGTTATCCTTTGCCTCGTATTGATGACCTGTTTGATCAGTTACAGGGTGCTCGTGTGTTTTCTAAGATTGACTTGCGTTCAGGCTATCATCAGTTGAAGATTCGGGAGCCACATATCCCGAAGACTACCTTCAGGACTCGGTATGGTCATTACGAGTTCCTTGTTATGTCACTTGGGCTGACCAATGCCCCAGCAGCCTTCATGCACTTGATGCACAGTGTATTCCGGCCATATCTTGACTCATTCGTCATTGTCTTTACTGATGACATTCTGGTATATTCCCGGAGTCGGAAAGATCATGAGCAGAACTTGAGGACAGTGCTCCAGACTTTGAGGGAAAAGAAGTTATATGCTAAGTTCTCGAAATGTGAGTTTTGGTTGGATTCTGTGGCATTCTTGGGTCACGTAGTATCTAGTGAGGGGATAAAGGTGGATCCGAAGAAAGTGGAATCAGTGCAGAGTTGGCCCAGACCATCCTCAGCTACAGAGATCCGCAGTTTTCTTGGCTGGACGGGTTATTACCGTCGATTTGTTCAGGGATTTTCATCTATTGCAGCGCCTATGACCAGGCAGACCCAAAAGGGTGCTCCGTTCCAATGGATGGAAGAGTGTGAGGAGAGCTTTCAGAAGCTCAAGACAGCTTTGACTACAGCCCCAGTTTTGATATTGCCTACCGGTTCGGGGTCTTATACTGTCTATTGTGATGCCTCGAGGATTGGCCTTGGAGCGGTATTGATGCAGGACGGTAGGGTGATTGAATACGCATCCAGACAATTGAAGGTTCATGAGAAGAATTATCCTGTCCACGACCTTGAGTTAGCTGCTATTGTTCACGCCTTGAAGATCTGGCATCATTATTTGTACGATGTGCCTTGTGAGATTTATACTGATCACCGGAGTTTGCGGCATCTCTTCAAGCAGAAGGACCTTAACTTGCATCAGAGGAGGTGGTTAGAGCTGCTGAAGGACTATGATATCACTATTTTGTATCACCCGGGCAAGGCCAATGTGGTGGCCGATGCTTTGAGTCGCCGGGCGAAGAGTTTGGGGAGTTTGGGCTTATTTACCAGCAGCAGAGAGGCCCATGGCGATGGATGTTCAGGCCTTAGCCAGTCAGTTTGTGAGATTGGATATTTCGAAGCCTAGTCGGGTCCTTGCTTGTGTGGTTTCTCGGTCTTCCTTGTTCGATCATATTTGAGAGCGGCAGTTTAATGACCTTCATTTGTGTGCCCTCAGGGACCGGGTCCTGCAGGGTGATGCCAGAGATGTGACCATTGGTGATGACGGGGTATTGAGGATGCAGGGTCGGGTTATTGTACCCAATGTTGATGGGCTTCGGGACTTGATTCTAGAGGAGGCCCATAGATCGCGGTATTCCATCCATCCGGGTGCCGCGAAGATGTATTAGGATTTGAAACAGCACTATTGGTGGAGGCGGATAAAGAAAGATATAGTTGGGTTTGTAGCTCGGTGCCTCAATTGTCAGCAGGTAAAGTATGAGCACCAGAGGTCGGGTGGATTGCTTCAGCAGATAGAGATTCCGGAGTGGAAATGGGAGCGGATCACTATGGACTTCGTAGTTGGGCTTCCACGGACTTTGAGGAAGTTCGATGCTATTTGGGTGATTGTGGATCGGCTGACCAAGTCCACGCACTTCATTCTTGTGTGTACCACCTACTCCTCAGAGTGGTAGGCGGAGATTTATATCTGGGAGATTGTCCGTCTACATGGTATTCCAGTTTCCATTATTTCAGATAGAGGTACTCAGTTGACATCACGGTTTTGGAGGGCCGTACAGTATGAGTTGGGTACTCAGGTAGAGTTGAGCACAGCATTTCACCCCCAGACGGACGGACAGTCCGAGCACACCATTCAGATTCTTGAAGATATGCTTTGTGCGTGTGTGATGGAGTTTGGAGGTTCTTAGGATCAGTTCTTGCCACTGGATGAGTTTGCTTACAACAATAGCTATCAGTCCAGCATTCAGATGGCACCGTATGAGGCCTTGTATGGTAGGCGGTGTAGGTCCCCGGTGGGTTGGTTCGAGCCGGGCGAGGCTAGATTATTGGGCACAGACTTAGTACAGGATGCTTTGGAGAAAGTCAAGGTGATTCAGGATAGACTCCGTACAGCCCAGTCCAGACAGAAGAGTTATGCGGACCGGAAGGTTCGTGATGTTTCCTATATGGTTGGAGAGCGGGTTTTGCTGCGGGTTTCGCCTATGAAGGGCGTTATGAGATTTGTGAAGAAAGGGAAATTGACTCCGAGGTTTATTGGCCCTTTTGAGATATTGCGGCGTGTTGGGGAGGTTGTTTATGAGCTTGCCTTACCTCCCAGCTTGGCAGGAGTTCATCCGGTATTTCATGTTTTGATGCTCCGGAGGTATCACGGTTATCCGTCGCACGTGTTTGATTTCAGTTCAGTCCAGTTGGACAAGGATCTATCTTATGCTGAGGAGCCAGTGGTGATATTGGACAGGCTGGTCCGAAAGCTGAGGTCAAAGAACATTGCATTAGTGAAGGTTCAGTGGCAGGGTCAGCCGGTCGAGGAGGCCACTTGGGAGACCGAGCAGGATATGCGCAACCGTTACCCTTATCTTTTCACCACTTCAGGTATGTCTTTATACTCGTTCGAGGACGAACGAATGTTTCAAGAGGGGGAGGATGTAACGACCCGGCCGATCATTTTAATAATTTACGCTCCATTCCCATATTAACTGCATTCCCCGTGTTTGTTCTGCTATTGTGAGTTGTCGGGAGGATACGTTTTGTGTTTTGGGACACTTAGTCCCTAAATGAGAGTTTTAGCCTTAGAATTTGGACCGTAGTCGGAGCAGTGTGAAGACGGCCTTTGGAATGGATTTTCGTTGGTTCTGTTAGCTCTGTTGGGTGATTTCGGGCTTCGGGGCGTGTTCGGATTATGTTTTGGAGGTCCATAGTGTAATTAGGCTTGAAATACCGAAAGTCGAATTTTTGAAGTATCCGGTTCGATAGGGAGATTTTGATATCGGGGTCGGAATGGAATTTTGGAAGTTGGGATAGGTTCGTTGTGTCATTTGGGACGTGTGTGCAAAATTTCAGGTAATTCGGATGAGGTTTGATAGACTTTTTTATCAAAAGCGGAAATTTGAAGTTTTGGAATCCTTAGGCTTGATTCCAAGGGTGTTTTGATGATGTGTTGTTCTGAGTATTCCGAAGGTTGGTACAAGTTTGGATAGTGGTATAGGACTTGTTCGTATTTTTGGTTGAGGTCCCGGGGGCCTCGGGATGATTCCGGAAGGTTGTCGGAAGAATTTGAAGTGGTTTGGAGCAGCTGAAGCTGCTGATCTCCTGTCATAACCACACCTGCGTGAACGGGACCGTAGGTGCAGCGCCGCAGAAGCGGCTGGGTGTCCGCAGAAGCTGGATATGGCCAGGATATAGAAAGCGCAGGTGCGAGAAGGCGAACGCACCTGCGAGACCGCAGGCGCGGAAAATTGCTATTTAATGAGATGTCGTAGATGCGACCTTGAGTTCCGCAAAAGTGGGACCGCAGGTGCGGTCCCAGAGCCGCGGATGCAGGTCCACTGTTCAGATAAGGGGGCAGAACGAGGGTTTAGTCTCAAAACTTAATTTTGAGAGAGATTTTTCACCTGGGTATTTTGGGTAAGTAATCCTTAGTCGGTTTTGGTTAATTTCCACGAATCTATGCTTACTACCGTGTCACTAGGTAGTTCCCCTTAGGGCGAGTTTTCAATGCTTGCGAAATCTGGCCATGTTGGACCTCCAAGTTGCGGATAGAAGTATTATGGGATGCCAACTGGGCATCGGAGTCGGCGTTTTTCTTCATCATTTGCTCAAACATTGACTCAATCCTTCCCATCTCATTGTTTGACGAGCTAGGACCTTGAGACGGAAATGGAGGCGGGTTGTTTGGTTTTTGATACATCGGAGGCCTTTGAAAGCCCGGCCCCCGATTCCCTTGATTACCGTTATTCCAACCCCCTTGGTTGTTGTTGCCTCTCCAACTACTATTGTTGTTGCTGTTTGATGATAGGCTATAATTACGTATTTTAGTCGATTATTATACTCTAATTTACTGCACTTTAATTGAGTTTGAGCTTTAATCGCTAGTGTTTTGCACTAATTGTATGTTTTATGCCTTGTAGGAGTGATTCCGAGCTATATAGATGTTATGGAATGAATTCAAGTGATTTGGAGCTTTAAAGTTTGATTAAAAGTTCAAGAAATTAAGTCGGGATCGTATTTGGGGGTCAACGGATGATAGTTAGAGCGAACGAAGACTCCAGTAGGCAGATTGCGCACTGTCTAGTAAAATAGATATAACTTTTTTCTCAGAACTCCATTTTGGCTCCACAATATATGGTTGGAAAGCTAACTCAAAGGTCTACAACTTTAATGTTTTACGTTTTTTGAAATACGGAACGGAACAGGGTGAAAAATGCCCAGATGCGCGGCCGCGCTAGTTTTAGCGCGCCCAGAAACAGAAAGTCAGCCAACTAGCGCGGCCAGGTGCGCGGCAGCGCTAGTTAAGCCCGGGAAAAGTGTCCTTTTTCACATTGGAGAAGGTATAATTTTTTGGGCCCAACCCTACTTGGTATATATACATAGGAGAACGTTTTTGAGAGCAATTTTTGACCAAGGAAGAGCACAGAGCCGCCGTGGAGGCCGGGTTTCATCTTTTCTTCCACCAACTTAGTAATTTTTATGTTTCTTTGTATGATTTGTTGTTTTGCTACCATGTCTGTGTGGAGCTAAACTTCACGTTCTAGGGTTGTGGTTCTTTCATGACTATTGTTATTCGGATATTGATTTTGATTTCTTAGTTTATCATATTGGTTTATTTATTCAATCCTACACTTAATTATTTGATTGCTTGATCACCAATTGAATACTATCTACGAATCTAGAAATGAACTCGAAAGTGGGAATTCTAGATTGCATATAGGATTGAGTAGAGCAAGTTCTTGAACCTGGGCCTCGGGGAACGGATTCGCGGTTAGGATAGACATATACCTAATTGCCTTGCTTGGTTGATTTACAGAAATTATAAATGCGTTCTTGTTGATTCTAATTCCATAGACATATAGGAGTTAGGTTAGCTTGAATAGGCGAGTAAGAACTCGACAGATTCTTATGAGCAATATTAACCCTGTCAACCAATAAACTAGATGAATTAGTTAGTTAATTCAATTGAAGAATACAATAGGAATGTTAGATAGCCCATAACCCTAGATCGTTTTTATTACATTGATATCATAAAAATCTGCTCTTCCTCTGTCCAAAGTTCATTATTTGTTTTTATTTATTTTAGTTAGTTTAGAATCAAATACTTCTAGGTTTAATTCTTGTTTAGATAAATTAGGATAGTCTAATTTAGTTAATAGTTAATCACAAGTCCTCGTGGGATCGACATCTGACTTTTAGTCACTTTATTACTTGACGACCGCGTGCGCTTGCGTGTGCGTTTGGCCGCAACAAGTTTTTGGCGCAGTTGCCGGGGACTTAGAAATTAACTATTTTTCTAGATTAGACTTTAAATTTTATCCTTTTTTTGTATATACTTTTATTTTTACAAATATTTGATATTTTTCTCTTAGTGTGTTCCTAGTTCTCTCAGCATGACATCTGGGGATGAAATATACGGAGGTAAGGCTATTGATGAAGACTCTTGGTTGACAAAAGACTTTTATGGCTCGTATTTTTGGTCTTGTCATGGCCTGACTTCTTGGAGGTCTGAATTTGAATATGGGAGTAAGGGTTGGTATTGGGAAGAATATTCACGATTAAGGGAATATGAGGAACGACGTTGTCTTCTAACAACGTTGTCTTCTAACAACGTTGGTAAATGATTGGTCTAAGGAGAGAGATGAAGTTGCACATAAAATTGATAATTTTAGCTTGGATTTACATAACTTAGATGCAGATTTGAGCACAAAGCTTGATGCGTATAATGCCCAACAATTTAATAATGAGTTGTGTGAAGCTGAAAAAAATCTTTTAGACCAAATTGAGGAGCTAAAACGAGAATACCAATCACTAGGCCATGTTTTTCTTGAGGATGCCAATATTGAGAAGAGTGCTCTAGAGTCATGTGAGGGAGTAGATAACATTACTTTGGAAGACTTGAGTGTGTGTAAATATGGGGATGCAAATAGTAGTAAAACTCATGAGTTAGAGTGCATTAGACCTCATTCCAATCATTTTTCCACATTGTGTTTAGATAGTAAGATAGTAATCGAGCCATCTGAGCCAATGAAGGAGTCAAAAGGTGAGGATGAGAGTGCCTATATTCTTGAATTTGTTGTGCCAGAAAGCAAAAATTATATTCCCTATCTAAAGGCCGAGAGGTGCAGAGTGAAAATTTTATTGCTTGGCCTGGTTATCTTTGTAGCCCCACCAAAGGAGCATAGCCATAGACTGGATGCCATGTTAGGGGTACAATTCATAAGTTCAAGGTGGAGACAAAAATTGGTTCAAGTCGTGCCGCGACTTTAAATTAGGCGCTTGTTAGGAGGCAACCCGGCTTTACTGCTTTCTTTTATTTTTTGATTTTTTTTTCTTATTGTATTATTTTTGTAGTGTTGTTTTGTTTTGTAGGATTATGAGCATAGAAGAAAAGCCACTGGAAAAGTGCAAAAGCGAGCATGTGTTTGAAACTGAGTGTGAGGTACCCGCACAAGGGATCATACATGGGAGAAGTCTGAGTATCCCGTGAGCTGCTAATGCTTCGGCCTTTGGCCTACTAGGGAGTCTCTTTTACCCTCTTGTTATTTTTAGTGTGCATTGAGGACATTGCACAATTTTAAGTGTGGGGTGAGGAGATTGTCTGGGTGATTTTTTGTGCTATGTTAGCTTAGTGATAGTACTCGTTCTTAGTGTAGTAATTTTTTTTTAAAAAAAAAACCAAAAAAACCAAAAAAAAAATTTTTTTGAAAGATTTGGACTTATCCTGACGATGGATCTCCTAGACAGTTTTCTTGAGGGATTAAAGTCTAAACAAAAATCCAAAAATATGTCTTTTATTTTCTTTAGGTAGTAATAATCCCCCGTGATTTTTCTTTGTGCCTCGGTTCTTTTCCATGGGATGTAGTTTGAACCGGGTAATAGTATTTTTTTATATTTTTAGAGTAGATTAGAATTTAGGGAATAAATGGAGGAAGAATGATGAACCTAGGCGCCCTTGACTTGTTTGATAGTAGCATATTTAGGCTTTGGCATGTGTAGTATCTTCCCTATGATTTGAAATTATTGATGATGCCTTGCTTAGTTGGATAGCATGTCTTGTGATGCCTATGTCTCATTTTCTTGACTTATGTTCACTTTGTGCTTAATGCTTAATATCTCGTGGCTCTGTGAATACTTGCATTTGTTTGAGAGTCGGAATGAGACCGTTCTTAGTGAGTCATGTGCCATGTGTGGTGAGGTTTTTGTATTGTCTATGTATTGTACTTGTGTCTAGAACTTGCCCGGTATGTGAGTTGAAGCGAAATTTTAGGTGATGTTCGGTTTGAAAAGTGACTTTAGGCTTTCTTTGATTTTTTTTTGAGCTTTATTGCTTATCACAAACAAAATCTATCCCTAGTTAGCCCTTTTGAGCCTATAGACTTTTATTTGGCACCTACATTACAAGCCTATACCCTTTTTATTCTTAATTGATATTGTTTTGATCCCTTTTCCTCTTAAAGCACTTTAATTGTGTGATGAGCGCTAAAAGAAGTAAGAAGGAACTAAGTGTGGGGTGGCTTTTGAGTGGAACCAATAAAAGGAAGAAAGGTGCACTTATTTTGTAAAATAATACACCACTAGCAGAAATTAGAAAAAAAAAAAGAATAATCTGAAGGAAAAAAAATAGAGATGAATACATTGTTGTCTTGTTCCTGCTAGTGGGTATGAATTAATGTAGTGTTTAAAGAAAGAGGGAACATTGTTGGGAGTGATTTTAGTTGTGAAATTGAAGTTGGGATTGAAGAATTCGCGCTTAAAGTTGATTATGTGGTGTGTTAAAGTGCTTAGGAGGGTTAGTCACTATTCCTAAATATATCCTACCCGTCCCTTAGCCCACATTACAACCATGAAAAAGTCCTAATTGATTTTAGATCGAGCGAGCCTACATTAGTAGAGATTTACATTATGGGCAAGCCTATGGTACCAATTACATGCATGTGACTTCTTTTGTGAGGGTGAGCGATATTTTCTTTGATATATATGAGTCCTTAAAATATCTTTGATCATGAGATTCGAATGTGTGGATTCAACTTACTCTCTTGCCTTGGTTGTGAGGGCACATGGTTTCACGAAGGATAGGTAACATTATTAGACTTCTCTAGGATGTTGGGTGTTCAAGCCATGAGTGCATTGTGACATTGAGTCGGTTTTTGAGGCTAGGATTGTTGTGAGCATATTGTCTTTGTTTGAATATTTTTGAAGAATGACATAAGTAAAGGGAAGTGTATGATGATTGCATATGCTAGAGTTTAATTGTTGCTATCAACCATAATCATTGGTGTAGTGTGCTTCAAATATGTTAAGTGCTCATAGATAGAGTAAATTTTTGGTTGACTCGAGGACGAGCAACATTTAAGTGTGGGGTGTTGATGATAGGCTATAATTACGTATTTTGGTCGATTATTACACTCTAATTTACTGCACTTTAATTGAGTTTGAGCTTTAATCGCTAGTGTTTTGCACTAATTGTATGTTTTATGCCTTGTAGGAGTGGTTCCGAGCTATATAGATGTTATGGAATGAATTCAAGTGATTTGGAGCTTTAAATTTTGAGTAAAAGTTCAAGGAATTAAGTCGGGATCGTGTTTGGGGGTCAACGGATGATAGTTAGAGCGAACGAAGACTCCAGTAGGCAGATTGCGCACTGTCTAGTAAAATAGATATAACTTTTTTCTCAGAACTCCATTTTGGCTCCACATATATGGTTGGAAATCTAACTCAAAGGGCTACAACTTTTATGTTTTACGTTTTTCCAAATTCGGAACTGAACAGGGTGAAAAATGCCCAGATGCGCGGCCGTGCTAGTTTTAGCGCGCCCAGAAATAGAAAGTCAGCCAACTAGCGCGGCCAGATGCGTCTCCAGGTGCGCGGCAGCGCTAGTTAAGCCCGGGAAAAGTGTCCTTTTTCACATTGGAGAAGGTATAATTGTTTGGGCCCAACCCTACTTGGTATATATACATAGGAGAATGTTTTTAGAGCAATTTTTGACCAAGGAAGAGCACAGAGCCGCCGTGGAGGCCGGGTTTCATCTTTTCTTCCACCAACTTAGTAATTTTTATGTTTCTTTGTATGATTTGTTGTTTTGCTACCATGTCTATGTGGAGCTAAACTTCACGTTCTAGGGTTGTGGTTCTTTCATGACTATTGTTATTCGGATATTGATTTTAATTTCTTAGTTTATCATATTGGTTTATTTATTCAATCCTGCACTTAATTATTGATTGCTTGATCACCAATTGAATATTATCTACGAATTTAGGATTGAACTCGAAAGTGGGAATTGTAGATTGCATATAGGATTGAGTAGAGCAAGTTCTTGAACCTGGGCCTCGGGGAACGGATTCGCGGTTAGGATAGACATATACCTAATTGCCTTGCTTGGTTGATTTACAGGAATTATAAATGCGTTCTTGTTGATTCTAATTCCATAGACATATAGGAGTTAGGTTAGCTTGAATAGGCGAGTAAGAATTCGACAGATTCTTATGAGCAATATTAACCCTGTCAACCAATAAACTAGATAAATTAGTTAGTTAATTCAATTGAAGAATACAATAGGAATGTTAGATAGCTCATAACCCTAGATCGTTTTCATTACATTGATATCATAAAAATCTGCTCTTCCTCTGTCCAAAGTTCATTATTTGTTTTTATTTATTTTAATTAGTTTAGAATCAAATACTTCTAGGTTTAATTCTTGTTTAGATAAATTAGGATAGTCTAATTTAGTTAATAGTTAATCACAAGTCCTCGTGGGATCGACATCCGACTTTTAGTCACTTTATTACTTGACGACCGCGTGCGCTTGCGTGTGCGTTTGGCCGCAACACTGTTGCCCCAGCTGCCCTGGTTACCCTGGTTGCCCCAATTCTGATTGTTGTTCCCCCAATTGCTTTGGTTGTTGTTGTTCCCGTTGTTCCAATTTCCTTGTTTGTTTTGATTCCCCTAATTTCCCTGGGATCTCCATTGTTATTGTTGATTCGGAGGATTGCCCTGTTGTCCTTGGTAGTTGTTCAAACTTCTTCACTTTGATCATCATACCCATCATCTTGGCTGTAACCACTGCTACCTTGCTCAAATTGGTCCGGATTTCCTTGACTTTGTTGACCTCATTGCCTCCTCTTGTTGACTATCATATTTACCCCCTCCATGGCATTCACTTGTCTTGGTGCTTGAACTTGTTGCAATTGAGCTTTTGCCAACTGGTTCATTGTCGTAGTTAACTCTGCTATTGCTTAGCCGTGGTCATGGAGCTAATCACCTTCTGGCACATTAGCTCGACTTTGCTACGTCGAGGAATTATCTGCCATCTCATCAAGTATATCACACGCCTCGGCATAAGGTGTGTTCATAAAGTTTCCCCCTGCTAGCTGGTTAACTACACACTGGTTGGTAGTGTTGATGCCACGGTAGAATGTTTGCTGGATCATGGCTTCGGTCATGTCATTTTTCGGACATTCTTTAACCATCGTCCGATACCTTTCCCAAATCTCATGAAGCGTTTCATTAGGCTCTTGTTTAAAGGCAAGGATCTCATCTCTTAGTGTCGCCATATGCCCCGGCGAGAAGAACTTTGCTATGAATTTCTCGGCCAACTCATCCCAAGTAGTGATGGAATGGTTGGGCAACCTCTCAAGCCAATCCAAAGCTTTCCCCCTTAGAGAGAATGGGAAAAGCCTTAGTCTCAATGCATCCTCAGAAACGTTCGTCTGCTTGCTCCCTCAGCATGTATCAACAAAACCCTTGAGATGCTTATAGGCATTTTGGTGTGGAGCGCCGGTGAAGAAACCCCTCTGTTCCAAGAGAGTAAGCATAACGTTGGTAATTTTGAAGTTGCCTGCCCTAATCTGGGGCGGGACTATTGCACTTGCGTATCCTTCATTGGGCGACGTCTGGTGTGCTGCCCTTGCTGGATGTGGGGGAGGGTTTGGAATATTGTCATGAGGCGGTCGGCCTCTCCTTTGTACTTGTGGTTCAGGTTGAATCTCATCCACATTATCATCATCTACCTCCTCCCTCAAAGGCAAATTTCCGGGAGCATCATTGTTAAGAGCCATATTGTACCAAAGAACAATTCACAAACAAATTAGAAAATCGGAAAGAAAGAAAAACAAGACACACAAATAGTTAGATAGATATCTAAAACCGTCTAACTCCCCGGCAACGGCGCCAAAAAGTAATCAGTTCCAAGCCTGTACCACTATCAAGTGGCAAGGATGGTCGATGCAGTTTTACCCAACAAAGGTCGGGATCAATTTTCACAGGGAGTTAATTGATTTGGAGTTAGGTATCTAACTAATCTAGATGTGCATGTTGTTCCAAATTGCACCTCCAAACATGGTCATGATTGATTATACTTCTAATGCTATACTATGATATGCTAGAATAAGCTAAGTACACTATTTTTTTTGTTGGTTGTTTTCAAGGATTAAAAGGGACTAGGGCAGTGACTTCCGCCTAGGTTGGTATCTAACGAGTATCGAGAATTCAGGGCAAGATTGTTATGATTGGGGTCATAACCATCACACATAATTACTCACTCTATACCTCTCAGTAGTTTGAGTGACTTTGCCCGATTTGACTTTCTCAAGTCCAAATGGGTGTTCATGCATAACAGATGATATTGGCTCAAGTCGGGTATTACTATCTCTAGATTTAACCCTTCAATTGGGGCTATCAATCTCTTGAATGCACCCCAATTACTTGTTAGCCTAATTTTCCTAGAGGCAAAATACATAGTTTACCCATCGAACTTGTACTCAAATCCCTATTACACGCTCGTTGATCACGGGAAACCTTTTACACACCTAACTTTTCAAAAGTGTATCTAAGACACCATTTTGATGACGTGTTGCTCGCGTATTTTACACGCATAAGAGGCGAGTGGAGAGTTAAAATTTTGCATCTAAAGTCTCATTTTGACGCCACTTGTCCAGATTTTTCATTTTTTTATTTTTTTGAATATTTTATTAATTTTTTAGAAAGAAAATCCACAAATTGTTTCCACCTTCATCCTTTGTTGCACCATCACCTTCTACTATCACACCGCCAGACATTTTTGCCAAGGTCTAAAGGAGGAGGATAAACGAAAAAATCAGTGTTCTCGTATTTGAGCACTCATTGGAAATTGATATTGGTGATGATTTATTTTTTAAATTCCTCAATTTGGTATTTATCTCAATATTGGGATGGTCATATTAAGCTTTTGGTTAATTTCATCTTTTACAGCACCAAATATTTCTTAAAAGTTTTCACTAGTAAATTTGGGATTTTTAATTACAAGGGTGGGATATTTAATGTGGCAAAAAATAAAGAGTAATGGTGAAATTTATGTAAAAAAGAAGATGAAAATTAATGATGTATTTATACGGGTGGGATGGTGGGTCTTGAAAGTGGCAAAGATAAGGTAGTGGAATCTTTGGTCTTTTGCATCAATCTATCATTGTTGATTAAAGATTTGATGCTAGTATAGAATTACTCAGCTTGGGGAGGAGGGGCAGCCAGGGTGGTACAACTTGGGGAAGATGAAGAAGATGAATATAATTGTAATTTCAATTATTTTCTTCCTTTTTTAAGTCAATAACATGTGGCATGTTATTATTGGTGCGTGATTATACTTGCTGAGAAAAAAGTGGTTAAACAGCGAAGAGGTGTGTCTTAGACACACTTCTAAAAGGTTGGGTGTGTAAAAGATTTTTCGTGATCGACAGGTGTGTAATAGGGATTTGAGTACAAGGTCGATGGGTAAACTACGTATTTTACCTTTTCCTAGACTTAGTCTCTCTTTCTCAAGAAGAGTCTAAGTCATCAAGGCACGGATCAGTGTTTACAACCACCAATTCTACAATTAAAGCATGAATTAAACCAAATATCAGTAACCCATAAACAATTAAGCCCTAAAATTCATGACCCATTAAATACCCACACTAGGTTTGGGTCACAACCCTAGCTATGGGGTTTAGCTACTCATAATAATAGTAGAATCAAAGATGGAGATGAAATATAAGCCATGATATTCAAATACAAGATGAAATTTTAAAGATTAAAGACAAATCTACTCTAAGATTACTCAAAAAGGTAAAAACCAGGCGTTCAAGTGCTCAGCAAAATATTCCGTACCCTAAAAATGTGAAAAAGATCTATTTATGCTAGGCTAAAATTCCTGGACAAAAATTCCCCTGCGGATGTTTCACGGAGGCGTAATTCCGAATGCGTCCACGATTGAGCTCTCGCGGCCGCGCAATAACGAGTGCGGTCTGTGTTTCTTCAATTCTGGGCTTGGGTTGGACTTGGTTTCGTGGACAACGTAATTTCATCCGCGTCCACGTGTGCTTCCATCGCGGTCGTGTAATTTGGACGCGGACCGCGTTCTTCTATCAAGCATGACTTGCAGGTTCTCTGAACTTCAATCAACGCTCTCAGTAAAAATACCACCGCGGCCGCGTCAGGTGTTCCACCGCCGCGCTTTTCCATCGCGGTCAGCGGTCACTGTTGAACCTAAAACAACCTCTCTGAATCTCACTTCCGTGGATCACGTATTTGTGGCCGCTTCAGCGGTGGACCTTACGTGGCCGCTAATTTCCATCGCGGTCAGCGCTCCAGTCCCAGCTTTGAACTTGTGCAAATTTAACTCCTTCATGAGTTGATTATGGCTTCTTTGCCTCATTTTGACCAAACCCTGCAAGTATGCACCGTAAATTAGTTTTCGGGAAAACTTTTACACAATTTTATCCAAAACCTAAGCAAAAGAGAGCATAAGATAGGTTAAAATCCATAGTTATCAAAGGCCGCCCGGTGTTATGTGTCATCCTTCATATGGGGAAGCTTGGACGCATGTTCGGTTGGGTTTATGTGCTGATGATTTCACGCTATTTTTCTATTTCTGCAACACCATATTCATGTTGGCCGGTCTTTATTACGCCGTATAATCTTTCGTCTGAAATGTGTATGATTGGTCCATATATTTTTTAAAATTGTGTTATTCCTGGTCCCCACAATCCAAAGAGTTTGAATGATTTATATTGGCAACCTCTGATTGATGAGCTTAAACAGTTGTGGTATGATGAAGTTGAGACATATGATATATCAACTAAGCAAAATTTCAACTTGCGTGCTAACTTAATGTGGACCATTAATGATTTTCCTGCGTATGGAAGTTATCTAGTTGGATGACTACCGGAAAGTTAGCATGTCCTTACTGCATGGAAAATGGTGAAGTGTTCACTTTAAGACATGGTTGAAAGTAGTCATGGTTTGATTTTCATCGTCAGTTCTTGCAAGTTGATCATGAGTTCAGAAGGATGAAGAATGCATTCAAAAAGAATACAGTTAAACGTTATTTGCCACCTCCAATTATTCCGGTGAGAAAATTTGGGAGAGGGTTCAGAACTTCACTAAATTACCGAGGCCCCACCTTCTAGATTTTCTGGATATGGTGTTACTCATAACTGGACAAAATAGAGCATATTTTGGGAGTTGCCATATTGGAAGGATAATCTTCTCTGACACAATCTTGATGTCATGCATATTGAGAAGAACTATTTTGACAATTTGTTCAACACAGTGATGGATGATAATAATAATAAGACAAAAGATAACCCGAAGGCTAGACTGGACTTACAAGAATATTGCATGCGACCTGAGTTACATTTGCAGTCTGGGAACAATGGTAAGGTGTTCAATCCCAAGGCCAGCTACACATTCACTTTGGAACAAAGACGACAGATTTGTGAGTAGGTTACAAACCTAAAGATGCCCAAGGGCTATGCATCGAACCTGGGAAAACGTGTCGATATGGTTGAGGGAAAGCTGACTCATATGAAAAGTCATGACTGCCATATCTTCATGGAAACCTTAATCCCTATTACATTTTGTGGTTTTCCTGAAAATATATGGAAACCCATCACAGAGATAAGTTTATTCTTCAAAGACTTATGTTCTACCACATTAAGGGAAGAAAACCTATTTCAAATGAATCGGAACATTCCTGTAATCAGTAATAAGCTGGAAAGGATTTTTCCATGTGGTTTCTTTGATGTGATGGAACACCTTCCAATTCACCGTGTACACGACGTGCAATTTGGAGGCCCGGTTCAATGCAGGTGGATGTATCCATTCGAGAGGTAATGATCAAACCTTGATTTATTCTTGTAATTTTCTTTAACGTTAGCATCTAATATGACAATGTGCAGGACAATCGGCAAGTTTAAACGATTTGTTAAACAGAGGGATAGGATTAAAGGATCCATATGCGAAGCCTATCTTGCAAAGGAAACTGCCCGTTTTTGTTCTTACTACTTTGGCAATCATGTGCCATGTGCTAGAAATAGTCCCAATCGGCACAATGTCGTGATTGAGATAAATCCATTATATCCTCCAATGTCCATATTCAATCAACTAGGCCGAGGTTCCACCCAAGGCGAGGCAATTGATAGGTCGACTATCTCGTCTATGGAATAAAAGATCACAAAGCTGACAGCAGAGTTTGAAGAGACAAAGACTAGAGAACAAAAGAGAGATGAAAAATTTGGTAACCTTCAAGTTCAGCTAGAAAAGAGGGATGAACAATTTAATCTCCTTCAAGGTCAGCTGGCCAATCTTCTTGCTAGTGGTGCTTTTCCCATTCCCCGGTCTCGTGAGCCTTACCCATGTGCTAATCCTTCTCGTTGTGATCCTTTGAACCATGCCGACGATGAAGGTTCTAGTAGTGAAGATGGAGATGATGCAACATAAAACACTCCTTGAATGCTATGTATTGCTAAACAAAGTATTGAACTTGTCAATATTTGTTGGGACTAGTTTTGAATATTGATTGTATTGTTGATATTATTTTGTTATTGAACATTTGTATAGTTGTTGTTGTGGTTGGCGTTGTTGTTGTTATTAGCGTTGTTGTTGTGGTTGTTATTAGCATTGTTGGTTAATTGCTATTATTGGATTGTTGTTGTTAGTTAATTGTTATTGTTAGTTAATTATTGTTATTGTTGTTAGTTAAGTGTTGTTATTGTTGTTGATTAATTATGGTTGAATGGCAGCAATGTAATGCTGCCATTATAGGATGGATATTGGTTGTAATTGGCAGGTGGTGTAGCTTAAAAGCAGGCATTTTCTGCCCAGTTTTTACCCAAAAACTAGATAAATAAATAAATAAATAAAAAATGTAATTAATACCGACCGATTTCGGTCGGTGAATGAAGTTTGATAGTCAGTCAACACTTTGAATAAATCGACCGATTTCGGTCGGAAAATTTCGACCAATTTCGGTCGCAACACGTTAGCGACCATCATTTTTCCGAATAATTAAAAGCGGTCGGAAATCGATCATTTTTTTACAATTTCTGACCGACTCTGGACGGTTCTTGGACGAATTTAAGCAGTTTTTTAGTAGTGATGGAAGTGTTTAAAGTAATACAATTAAAGTGACTTTCAACAGCAAAAACCATCAAGAGGTCATCTAAATTCTGATGGATTTATAGGCTCAAAGCCTCAAACACCTGTTTGCCTTTTCTTGCCATATTACTCAACACAGACACCAAAAGAAGGGATAAGTTTAATTTGCTACCTTCAATTAATACAACTATATGATTTTAGTCTTTCTGCTAACAAATCTTTGACACGCGCAAAGGGACTACCAGCACACGAGTCTATCAATGAAGTTTAAATATGTTTACGTAGGATTTTGCTATACTAAAACTTATATATAGTATTACTTTTCCTCCCATTAAGTTGATGCAGTTTGATTGGGCATGGTATTTAGGCGGGAAAAAAATTTTAAATTTGTGATCTAAAACAAGTCATAAGATAACAGCGCATCACATAAATGGGACAGAAAGAGTAATAATTAAGGGACCAAAATTGAAATTTTCCCTGTTCTAAAACTAGCTCAAACTAATATGATTAGTGTAACGATCCGACTGGTCGTTTTGAGTTCTAGCGCATCGTTCGGCGGTTTGAGGCCATGAGTAGCTTCACTTCAGGTATTACGACTTGTATGTATGGTCAAAATCGAAATTCGGAAAGTTCGGATCGGATTTGGAAAGAAAATTCTCATTTCAAAAGCATGAAGTTGGAATAATTGACTAAGATTGGATTTTTGAGTAAACGACCTCGGAATCAGGATTTGAAGGTTCCAGCAGGTTCGTATGATGATTCTGGACTTGGGCGTATGTCCGGATCGGGTCTTGGATGACCCGGGAGCGTTTCGGCGCCTATTTTGGAAGTTAGCATTTTTGGGTGAATTTCATAAATTTGGGATGAAGCGCATTTCAGTGTTAACGATGTCCGCTTGAAATTCCGAGTCTGGGAATAGCTCCGTATGGTGATTCTGATATTGGAAGCACGATCGGAAGTGAATTTGGAGGTCCATAGGTTATTTTGGAATCATTTGGCTGAAGTTGGAAATCTAAAGATTTTTGAGAAGTTTGACCGGAAGTTGACTTTTTGATATCGGGGTCGGATTCCGATTTTAGAAGTTGGAGTAGGTCCGTAATGTCGAATATGACTTGTGTGCAAAATTTGAGGTCAATCGGACATGATTTGATAGGTTTCGGCATCGAATGTAGAAGTTTGAAATTCTAATGTTCATTAAGCTTGAATTGGAGTGCAATTCATGGTTTTAGCGTTGTTTGATGTGATTTGAGGCCTCGAGCAGGTCCGTGTTATGTTATGGGTCGGGTTGGTGTGATTGGATGGTGTCCCGGGGTCCTCGGGTGTGTTTCGGGGTGGTTTCGGATCATTTTGGGCTGTTTTGCTATAGCTGATGCTGGTGTCCGGTGTTGTTCTTCGCGTATGCGAGGATCCTCCCGCGTTCGCGAAGAAGGATTTGGCTTCAGGGATTCTGTTATTCGCGTTCGCGAAGGTGTTCCCGAGTTCGCGAAGATGTTCCCGCTTTCGCGGAGAAGAAAATCTCTATTACGCAGTTCTGAATTCGGAGGCTCATATCTGACAATCTATAAGGAATTTGGAGAGGACCCAAAAATAAAACTTGTAGCTCTTTGTGTCTAGTTTTCAGAAAGGTAAACCATTTATCATTTGGATTTGTTTAAAAAAAATTATGGCTGGTACACTACAGGCTGTCCAGGAAGATGAAGAAGAAATTTATGTTGCACAGGTCTGATTTTGGCAGCTTATATCTTAAAATCTTTAAGGAATTCGGAGATAAACAAAACATGAAAGCTGTAGATCTTGGTGTCTAGTTTTCAAAAAATTAAAACATTTGTCATTTGGAGTTTTTTACAAAATGTTATGGCCATTATACTAGAGACTGTGTGAGAAGAGTTTGGAAATGACTTTTGAGAATTTTGTTCATCGCGAACGTGGTGGGGGGGGGGGGTCTCGCGAACGCGAAGAAGGGTTGCTTGGGTAGTGCATAAGTTTGCAACAATGGGTTTGACTCATTTCATCTCATTTCCTCCATGGGAGCTGACCTAGGAGCGATTTTGGAGCTCCATCTTCATCATCCATGTCAAGATAAGTGATTCCCACATATTGCTTATATATATATATTAACATGGAAATTCATGGAAAATTAGTTAAAACTTGGGGTTTTAGTAGAAAACCTAGAAATTGGTTTTTCTAAATTTTGACCACGAATTTGGGCATGAAATTGAGAGTAAATTATATTTTGAGTTCGTGAGGTTATGGGTAAAGTTTATCTTTGAAAAATTTCGTAATCGGGGCACGTCGGCCCGAGGGCGATTTTGTCAACTTTTCGAGCAAAGTTAGAAATTTATATAAATTGAGTTGTTATAAGTATTAGGGTATATTTTCATTGGTTTGCCCATTATTTGGCTAGTTTTGGAGCATGGTGCATCGATTTAAGTCATCGGAAGGGCTTGGGAAGCCGGTTATGGAACTTCGAAGCGAGGTGAGTCTCCTTTCTAACCGTGTAAGAGGGAATTAACCCCATAGGTGAAGTAATTAAATATGTGCTCCTATTTGTGAGGGCTACGTACGTACGAGGTGACGAGAGTCCGTGCGTAGCTACTATTATGCATATGTTCGGGTAGTTTTTAGGCTACATCATGCCTTGTTGATATTTTTGTTGATTTATGCTTATTGCTTGATTTGAGAAGAAATATGATTGAGGTTGCGTAAAAATTGTGTTGAAAGGAATTTAAATTGAGGAATTTAATATTTTAAGTGTTTCCATTAAACCTAGTATTTTCGAAAAGAATTAAGGAACCTTATTATAACTTAAGAAATCTATGTGTAAACGCGTCGCATGTATGTATCGCTAGCGGGGTAATCTCCTTAGAAGCTACAAGCTGAATTTTCCTTATTTTAAAAAGGAATCAAGAAAGAAATATGATTTTAAATGTTGAATTTATAATTGACCGCGTCGCGCGTACGATTCGCAAGCGGGGTATTTCCTTCTACTACTCTCATGGGAGCGGGCCGATCGCCTCGGTAGGTTAATAGATGCATCTATGGTTCGCGCCATTCGACCCTCTGGCAGTGCACAGTTAACTTATATGTTGGATCGGGCCGTACGCCACAGCATTTCATATATATATATATATATATATATATATATATATATATATATATATTATTCCCAAGGAATTGTGCGTGACATTTGGCTAGAAGCCAGTGTATCTGGGGGGTTTTCCCTGATTTGAATTGTGACAACTCCCTTAATGAAATTCACTATATCTATATATATGCTCTGGTTACGGAGGTAACTTGCTAGTTGATAACTTGAGTAATATTGTAAAGAGGGGAATTATACCATGTATTTTATACATATTTATTTCATACATTTACCCGGTTTCATATTTATTCACTTCTTTACCTTAACTGATATTATTAAACCACTAGTAAGTGTCGAAGTCGACCTCTCGTTACTACTTCTTCGAAGTTAGACTGGATATTACTGGGTATGCGTTGTTTTCGTACTCATACTATACTTGTTGTACATTTTGTTGTACAGGCATATATACATTTCGTGGCCTTATGGACGCAGCGGCGTGTTGATACGGGGACTTGAGGCGAGCTGCCTCTTGTGTAAGATCCACAGCGAGCAGAGTCTCCTTCAAAGTATTTGTATTTACTTTTCTGTCCAAATTTGTATTCCGGGCAGTTACTGTATTTTACTTACTTCCCTAGAAAATGCTCATACACTTGTGACACTGGGTTCTGGGATGATTATGGGATACTTAGCATATAAATTGGAAATGCTATTATTATTCTGTAAAGTTCATTTTTTTATCAGTTAAATTTAAGGAAATTTATGATTTCAGAAATATTAAAATGAGAATTAACTAATTATTTAGTGTTGGCTTGCCTAACAGTGGTGTCCTGCGCCATCACGACCTTTAACGGATTTTGGGTCGTGACAACATGGTATCAGAGCACTAGGTTCACGTAGGTCTCACGAGTCATGAGCAAGTCTAGTAGAGTCTTGCTGATCGGTACGGAGACGTCTGTACTTATCTTCGAGAGCCTACGGGACTGTTAGGAGCACTTCCCTTCTTGATTCCTCATCGTGCGGTTTGATTCCTTTGAGGCTTATGCCTTTTTCTTTCCTACTCAATCTTATGCGATGCGAAGCGCTTATTATAAATCGGGAATTTGAGGAATTGTAATGGTACTACAGATGTGGTGCGGGATGTTTCCCCCTGCATTGTTGATTGGACTATTGTCGTCGCCGTGTGGAAGGGCATTCCGTCATTTCAGCTCAGTAGCTGTACTTGTGAGAGCTTTAAGGCTATGCACAGGTTACTATGATGCCCATAGGTTGTTACCGCACAGTATTGATGTAATGGTAGGATGCTTGTCTATGTGTCGGAGCAGTGGTTGACTTGGAAGGAGGTTTACTCAATGCAAGATTCAGAGATTCAGTGTTTTATTTCGGGCGGAGAAAAGATAACTGGATCATGAATGTTCTGGTTTGGGTTGATGGAGTAACGATCTATTGGTTCATGGGCTACAGAGATATATTTTGATTTAAGGCAACGGGTGGGTAGCGAAGGATGGGGATGGACATGTGGGAAGTGTCTTGTGGTGATTAAACTCTTGGAAGGCCAATTGTGGGAGACAAGAGTTGAGTAGTTGCTTAAAGGAGTGAGTTTGACCAAAGTGGGAGAGTCGCAGAGTAGCACATGGGTTCAGTGGTAGGATGACTACACGCCTTGGGAGGAGTTCAGAGTGAATTGCGATTCACGTTGGTCAGTGACTGGGTCTACTGGCTTGATTTGAAATATTGGTTGTCATACGGCGGGAAATTGGGTGCAATAGAAAAGAGTTGCTTGATATGAAAAAGGGTACAACATGACTTTGGATGGGTTACAGATTTTGCAGTAAGTTTACCTAGTGCAGCGACATTGGAAGATGTCGGCATGTAATTTTCCCAGGTGGGTTATCTACTGTGAGCAGGTCAGCGGCCGCGTGGTTGACGAAGCTTCTACGAAGAATTCTACTGGTTATCTGGTGAGAGGTAGAATATGTAAACGCGGCTAGTGATTCAGAGTGTTCATGGAATGGTTAACAGGAAGGTTTCGAGGAATTTGGCGGGTTGGTTGTGCAAGATCATGTCAACAATGAAGAAAGAATCTTGGTGGGTTCCAGAGTTGTGTAATAGTGGCTTCAAGCTAACTAGGAGAGTCCCATCGCTCACGATTGGGCTGCATGGTTATGTACTTGTGTGGTTTGGGTTATCGGCATATTAGTGAGTTATTTCAGCTAAGGGAAAAGAACATAAGTGGTAATTTGAGAAAAGGAATTGATAAAAGTGTGCTATAGTTGGCCTTATTGACTCATGTTCAGGCTTTGGGAAGTGATACAGTTGGGTGCTTCATTAAAATGGGTGTTCATGTGCCAGCAGAGCCTTGAAGTTGATTATATTCGGGACCAAGCCAGAGCGGGTGGCTCTCAACAACGGTCCTAGTAAATTCAAAGGTTACTCGGTGCCTAAGGATTCAAGCCCGCAGTATGATTAAGAATCAAGCTTTCGTAACAGATTATGATAGGAGGCTCAGAAGGTTCTATGATATTCTCGACTTGCAGTGTAGCATTGGGAGAAAAAAGAGGAAATGACTTTTGTAGGGGAATTATTGGAATGGGTGTATCAGTTGAAGACGCAAATATGCGTGCAAGGAGGGTATGAAACGATTCATGGGTTCGGAGACAGTGGTCTCGTGGAATGGGGTCATTCAGGATGAGTGCGGATTTAGATTTGTGATATAAGGAATGGAGCTATTATTATCTCTAAGGCAAGTTAAGGATGAATTAGAAGAAGTTAGATTGGTTATCCATGGTTGAATTGGCATAGTGGTGGCAGTATGTGCGAGGCTTGACGACCTTCGTAACTGATTTTATTTGGAAGTATTCAAGTATTATGGCCTGTTATGTGTAGGCGGATCCCGAAAGGGTTATGGTGGTTTAGACCACTACTTGAGGATTTGCATGTTCTACAGTTATGAGGATTCACTCGTGTGTTGCTATGGTTCTCTTGGAACAAGTTAAGTGAAAAGTTTATGTATGATGAAGTGTTCACCCTATTAGTGGTTCAGGAGTTATGATGAAATTCTTGTACTATCGCACATTGGCATGTTAAGTGCAGTGAGCGGTATGAAATTTGAAAGTGAGGATCAAGGTTACGGTTCGCTGTTGGCAAGAATGTCACGAGCTCGGATGAGCAAGTAAGGGGTTCGGATGTTTAGAGTAATCTGGTATTGTCTTCAGCGTCACCTGAGATTGGTGTTTGTGTAAGAAGCTTTGCATCCTGGTTTTGGATTCTTGATTAATTTACAGCATTGTATGGCCGGTGGCGAGGATGTGCAGACTTGTTACCTGGTGCGGGAGGTCGTGGGAACATATCTCACGGGAAGATTGTATAAGTGTGACATGTATTCACTTTATTGGTTGAAGATTTAAACCAAGCATGAAGATTGTGGCAATATCACTAATTTGAGAATTTATGCCTGGAGGTCACTCGGCTTATTGGGTTGTGGACTGTGGAGGTTTGCTCTGGATATGAGGATTGTTCTTGTGAGTCATGGGAAAAAGGGGTTATTATGGACCCTTGAAAGGCTATTAGCCTAGTACGGTGCGTTCAGAATCGGCTCGAGGTCGGTGGGTGGATTTAAATATGAATATGGGCTCTATATCAGGCCAGATGTGTTCATTTCAGCATAGCACTCCTTATGGAGGAGTATTCGGACATTGAATGTTATCTCGTCGTCGGCTATTTCATGTAATACTATATTTTGCCGTATGAGTTGTGACGGCTTGATAATTTTCCTAGGTGTTGAGGTTCCGCGTAGGGATGGTGTTATGTGAGCACGATGGCTCTCGAGATTCATATCATATATCGCACCTCAGTTGTGCTTGAGTTTTGTAGGGTATGGAGCTATCTGTCTCCCCAAGGATGGTATTATGCACTTGGCGTGCTTGTGGCCGATATTTGGATATTTCGCAAGTATGAGCATTTTTGCTCGGTAAGCAATTCCTTATAGATTATGTTGTATAGATCGGGTTGCACGCCGCAACAGTGTGATGTTGAGTACAGTCCCCTATATTATATTTTTGTGTGTTTTGCTTCCCATTTTCTGAGGAAAGTTCATATTAGTTGCATGAGTTGAGTAGTCCCCTCCAGGGTTCGTTTTTCTTATGTTTAACGTTCAAGTTTGTAGCTTATTGGCACGTTGTGGCATCACATGAGACTTTTGGTCATGTCTGGGGTGGCTTATTGCCTGAGCAGTTCGTACTGGGTGAGACGAGATTATTGGATCTGGGGTCAGTGCAATTGAATTGTGTGAAGTATATCAAAGAGCAAATACCACTATTTGGTTCAAAATGAGGTAATAGTTCTTGTCAGGAGTATAGACTCAACGATTTGTCGACTCGGTAGTTGGTTATGAATTTCTACACGCCTCTTCTGTCTTGGCGGTATTGTAAGAGTTAGAACGGGACTCATATATGTCATGGGGTGCATTGTGAGCATCAGATTCGGGGAATGTCGGGTATTATGATCAGAGAGTGTTATTATGGGCATGTGAATGATGTGGTGCATGGTGTGAATTCAGCAAAGTTATGCATTCATGTTTTGGTACATCATGTGGTGATTGATACGGTGTTCATATGTTAGAAGCAGGCCTGGCAAAGAATTTCAATTGTTGGAACTGGGTTCTAAGGCTTATTTGCCCAAATAAAAGAGAATACCTTCAGATTTGATCGAGCTAATGTGCTCAACTGAGTTGTGGTAGCCCGAATAGGTGCAAAGAGGTGTTAAACAGTAATTTCAGACTACTCCAACGCAATTCTCAGCACGTTCAAGGACGAACGTATGTTTAAGTGGGAGAGAATGTAACGACCCGACCGGTCATATCTCACAATCTATAAGGAATTTGGAGATGATCCATAAACAAAACTTGTAGCTCTTTGTGTCTAGTTTTTAGAAAAGTAAATGATTTAGCATTTGAATTTGTGTAAAAAAAGTTATGGCTGGTACACTACAGGTTGTCCAGGAAGATAAAGAAGAAATTTGTGTTCCACAGGGCTGACTTTGGCAGCATATATCTTAAAATCTATAAGGAATTGGGAGATGACCAAATAATGAAAGTTGTAGATCTTGGTTTCTAGGTTTCAAAAAATTATACCATTTGTCATTTGGAGATTTTTACAAAAAGTTATGGCCATTATACTAGAGGCTATCTGATAAGAGTTTGGAAATGACTTTTGAGAATTTTGTTCATCACAAAAGCGAGTGGGGGCTCGCGAACGCGAAGAAGGATCGCCTAGGCAGTGTATAAGTTTGCAAAAATGGGTTTGTCTCATTTCATTTCATTTCCACCATGGAAGCCGACCTAGGAGCGTTTTTGGAGCTCCATCTTCATCATCCATGTCAAGGTAAGTGATTCCCACATATTGCAAGTTAAATACTTGGATTATATATATATATATATATATATATATATATATATATATATATATATATATATATATATATTTTAACATGGAAATTCATGAAAAATTAGTGAAAACTTGGGATTTTGGTAGAAAACCTATAAATTGGTATTTTTGAATGAAATTGAAAGTAAATTATATATTTGAGTTCGTAAGGTTATGGGTATAGTTTCTTCGCAAAATTTCGGAATCCGGGCACTTGAGCCCGAAGGTGATTTTGTCAACTTTTCGAGTGAAGTTGGAAATTTATATAAATTGAGTTGTCATAAGTATTAGGGTATATTTTTATTGGTTTTCCATTATTTGGCTAGTTTTGGAGCGTGGTGCATCGATTTGAGTCGTCGGAAGGGCTTGGGAAGCTAGTTATGGAACTTCGGAGCGAGGTGAGTCTCCTTTCTATCCTTGTAAGAGGGAATTAAAATTATAGGTGAAATAATTAAATATGTGCTCCTATTTGTGGGGGCTACGTATGCACGAGGTGACGAGAGTCCGTGCTTAGCTACTATTATGCCTATGTCCGGGTAGTTTTTAGGCTACATCATGCCCTGTTGATATTGTTGTTGATTTATGCTTATTGCTTGCTTTGAGAAGAAATAAGATTGAGGTTGTGTAATAATTGTGTTGAAAGGAATTTTAATTTAGGAATTTAAGATTTTAAACGTTACCATTAAATCTAGTATTTTCGAAAAGAATTGAGGAACCTTATAATAACTTAAGAAATCTATGTGTAACCGCGTCGCATGTATGTATGGCGAGCGGGGTAATCTCCTTAGAAGCTACAAGCTGAATTTTCCTTATTTTGAAAAGGAATCAAGAAAGAAATATGATTTATAATGTTAAATTTATATTTGACCGCGTCGCACGTATGATTCGCGAGCGGGGTATTTCCTTCTACTACTCTCGTGGGAGCGGGCCGATCGCCTCGGCAGGTTAATAGATGCATCTATAATTCGTGCCATTCGACCCTCTGGCAGTGTACAGTTTACTTTTATGTTAGATTCGGGCCATAACGCCACAACCATTTCCTCTCTCTCTCTCTCTATATATATATATATATATATATTATTCTCATGAAATCGTGCGTGACATTTGGCTAGAAGCCAGTATTTGGGGGGTTTTCCCTGATTTGAATTATGACAACTCCCTTAATGAAATCCACTATATATATATATATATATATATATATATATATATATATATATATATATATATATATGCTATGGTTACGGAGGTAACTTGCTAATCGATAACTTGAGTAAAATTGTAAAGAGGGTAATTATACCACGTATTTTATACATGTTTATTTCATATATTTACTCGGTTTTATATTTATTCACTTCTTTACTGTATCTGATATTATTGGACCACTAGTAAGTGTCGAAGTCGACCTCTCGTCACTAGTTCTTCGAGGTTAGACTGGATGCTTACTGGGTACGTATTTTTTTCGTACTCATACTACACTTGCTGTACATTTTGTTGTACAAGCACATATATATTTCATGGCCTCATAGACGCAGCGGCGTGGTTGATACGGGGACTTGAGGCGAGTTGCATCTTGTGTACGATCCGCAGCCAGCAAAGTCTTCTTTAGAGTATTTGTATTTTCTTTTCTGTCCAAATTTGTATCCCAGGCAGTTATTGTATTTTACTTATTTCCCTAGTAAATGCTCATGCACTTGTGATACCGGGTTCTGTGATGATTATGGGATACTTAGCATTGAAATTGGAAACGCTATTATTATTCTGTAAAGTTCATTTTTTTTATCAGTTAAATTGAAGAAAATTTATGATTTCAGAAATATTAAAATGAGAATTAACTAATTATTTGGTGTTGGCTTGCCTGACAGTGATTTCCGGCGCCATTACGATCTTTAACGGATTTTGGGTCGACAATTAGCAGCTAACAGCAGCTTAAATTCTTCAAATTCTCGCACTTGAGCAAAGATGATGCCTTTGCCACACATATTCCGTAACTTCAAGCTTTATTTGCACTTCAAATACGCTATGGCACGAATATCATGGAACTAAACCCTGAACTTGTGGTTGAATGGTTTTCGGCAAATGAGAAATATTTTAGGTGATAGATGACTGAAATATGTCAAGTTTCCACATCTTGAATTAGACCTTGTTATATGCACACTAAATTTACAACTATAATAGAGTAGACAGAGCAGATATACATGCGAGAGGCTAGATCATGTGATTGAGTGGGAGAGTTTGCATCTATATCCGCTTTTTGGGTCCGCTTTGTAAAAAAAAATTGCTAGATCATGTGATTGAGTGGGAGAGCAGATATTTTTGCATGAAGTTTGGCTTGACTTGCAAAGGCAATCATGCAAACTTCAGTTCATAGTGCAAATGGCAAACTTTAGTTCAATAAAACTACAGGATGTTTTGGCTGAAGTTTTTGTTTGTAATTGCTGAACTTCAGCATTCTAGAAGCTGAAGCTTTGTTCTGTATTTGTTGAACTTCAGCATGTTTTAGCTGAAGCTTTGTTCTGTTTGTGATGAACTTCAGCATTCTAGGGCTGAAGTTTATTTTGTATTTGCTGAACTTCAGCATTCTTAGAGCTGACATTCTAAACAACAGTGAATTTAATAGATCATGATTAACAGCGATTGATGTTGTTCATTTCAAAGATTAAAGAATGAAAAATATTTTCGACATGAAAAGAAGTTACTACAGATAAATTAGAACCAAAAATCAATGTGCATGTAAAGCTAAAATATCTAAGAGATTAATTTATTGTGAATAAGACCAAACTGAACGTAATTGGACAAGCAGATATATATATGAATCATCAGTCTAGAACGCATAACAATATCTCAAGCTTCAACATTCAGAAAACGAAGGAGGAGAAGGAGGAGGAGAAAGAGGCCTGAAGTTGTTTAAACAGTGGGTACAAGTTAAAACTTTTTTAAAAAGTGGGTATAGGTTAAATGGGGGCGCCCCGTACATTTATTACGATTGAGTGCAGATGAAGAAATTTGTATGTGATGTGAGTATGTGACGGATAGAATGGGCCTTAATAGTGATGCACAGAGGGCTAATTCGCTTTGGTATGACAACCCATAAAGAGAATTGGCAATATTTCAGCCTTATACTATTAGGTTTTGCAAAGGTAACCCCAAAAATTAGTATTATATACCAAATCCTAAATAATCTTTCTCTCTCCCTGTATTTCTTCTTTAATCTTTACTTTTTTTCTTCTTCTTCTTCAATCTAGCAAGTTTTCTTCTTCAATCTGGATTTGGAAGGGCGTGTGTCCTTTGATAATGTTTGGGAAGTTATAATGGTTGAATACATTTTTCATGAAGTTAAGATTTTTTCATCACGATGGCTATTCTGTAAAAAGGTTTGCTTTTTATCTAGTTTTCTTCTTGTCTTCATCCGATTGTTGGTTTGTTCGATTTGATTTGTATCTCTTTGACAGACTCCAATCTTCTTCTTCTTCTTCTTCTTCTTCTTCTTCTTCTTCTTCTTCTTCTTCTTCTTCTTCCTCCTCCTCCTCCTCCTCCTCCTCCTCCTCCTCCTCCTCTTCTAATTGTTAAAAAGAAAATAGGTGTGTTTGAGGGGTGTATATCTGTGTATATCATGTTGTATATCGTGATATACATTGTTAGATAAGGCAATAAAAGGTTAATACGGAATCAAATCGTCCTAACTAATTTTAAAAGAGTGAAACTCATTCTGAATAAACTTTACTTTAATTTTTTTTCTTGATCAAAGAAGGAAAATAATTTTTTGATATAAAAGGTTTAGAGCAAGTATTATAATATAAAAATAATAAATATAATTATAGGAGAAAATAAGATTTTGATAAACAAAGAAAGAAAATAAAATTTTAATATACATTTTGATATACATTCGATGTGTTATACACTGCGATATACAAATAATATAATTATTTTATTGTGATATACATTGATAAAAATGCAACAATACATATTAAATACCTATATATATGATTTCATATTTTAGATATATAAAGAAAAAAAATAAAATTTTAATATACATGTTGATATGCACAAGGAAGACGAAAAGGTTGTGGTATACACTTTATTATTGTGATATACATTTATTGGCTATTTGGTGTCAATTTCATCTATTTTCTGCTAATTATGTGCAGGGGCGGCCCTTCCATAAAGCAGGTAAAGCAACTGCTTTAGGCCCCACATTTATGGAGGGCCCATTTTTTTTACACCTAATAGGCTATACATTAGCTTCAATAAAAAAGTTATGTGAAGTGAAAAGGTTTGATTTCTTTCTTTAACAATATAAAGACGAAGGATTTGCAATTGCTATGATTTTTGCTAAGGAAATTGCATTTGAAATGAATATCGGACCTGAATTAGAAACGTGCGATATATAGGAAGAAATAATTTGAGGAGAATGTTGATAATGAAATCTCAAAATCTCTCGAAGAGTCCTTTGGAGTTAATTACTTTTTATACATACTCCCTCTGAACCATAATAAGTGACTTTTTGACTTTTGGCACACCCCTTAAGAAAATACCGACTCCTAGAGCAAGAAAAATATTTTTGACTAAATTATGCTTAAGAAAATAAAGTTAATTCCTTATCGATTATATAAAAGGACACTTATTTTGGACCGAAATAAAAGCCAAAAAAAGTCACTTATTATGAACAGGAGAGTAGTAGACAAGGTTATGTTTTCACTTCAAAATAAATTTGAACAATTTGAAGCGTACGTAAATATTTTGATTTTCTATTTAGCGGTAAAAAACTGAGATCACTAGATAATGAAAATTTGAAAAAGTATTGCCTTGATCTTGAATCCTTAAAGCATAATAGTCAACCCGATATTGAGAGTTTAGATTTATTTTCTGAGTTAAAAGTGCTAAGGAAAATAGTACAATTAGAAGATAACAATTTAATTGATATACTCAATCAAATAAAAAGATTTGATTCTTTTCCAAATGCCTAAACTTGTTATAAAATAGTGTTAATAACTCCTATTGCCGTTGCTTTAGCGGAAAGAAGTATTTCAAAATTAAAATGAATAAACCCTTACCTAAGATCAACAATGTCTCAAGAGAGATTAATGCATTAGCTATATTGTCAATTGAAAAAAAAAACTTATTAGGAGAAATTGATTATAAAAAATTATTAATAACTTTGCAAAAGCTAAAAAGATAGACCTCAAATTCAAGTAAAATATTTTTTTGTATAAAAAAAAATAAAGTTTGGCTTTAGGCCACGAAATTCTTTGGCCGCCCCTGATTATGTGGGTACGTTGTCACACCTTGCCAAAATCCCTAAAATAAAAGTGGAGTACAGTCCAAGTGGATTAAATTGTGTTTGAATAGTTGTATTTATTTTCTTGACCAGAGAAGGTTTGTAAAAGTTGAAGAGAGAAAAAAAAATATTAAAGTTCTGTTTCTCAATCCAAACGGATTATCCATGGTGTTTCATCATTTAGCGGTTGTTTGGCGATTATCACAATTCTATACAAATAGCAAATGTTCTTGTTCATTTTTTTCTGAAACTACTCACACAAGAATTATATAATGCTACTCTATATAATGAAATGATTGTTTATGGGATGAATAATTAGCAATTGTTATGCTATAAATTTCTTTTTTACTAGTGCGTTTGTTTACTATTTCTTTTTTTTTTTTTTACTTCTCTATACTGGTTCATAGTTGGAACTTGGAGCATGGCTAGCCTTCTCTATGTACGCGATATAAGGTATCATCTACAACATTTTATATTGTAGTAAGCATGCAATATGCAATTCATATGCAAGCAAAAGGGAAAATGACATTGTATAACCGCTCTCAAAATAATAGCTAAAAATATATACTTTTTGTGTATATATATATATATAATCTTTATGTCATATAAAAAATTATACAAAGTTTGTATATTTTTCAGTTACCGAATATAAATTGTTTCTGTCACGGGCGGAAAGTGATAATACCTCTATGCAAAACAGAGAGCAACTAACTGGCTTAGAAAAGATTCAAGGCCCAAAAAGGTTAATCGACAACGTAATTGGGCCATCGAGTCTCCTAAAGAATTTACCTCGTGGACCAAGTTTGAGGGCTCAATAGAGTTCGGATCAATTTAGCCCATAACCCAGCTCCTTTAGCATCAAGGTGTAGTTGAATCCATGTACAGCATAACAGCATCACCTAATTAAGATCAAGTTTTATGGATTAATTTTGAATTAAAAATAAAATATAAAAAAGCATTACGGATTAGATTGGCTTAAATTTGAGGACTCACTTTCCGTTAGGATGATAACCATTTTCAAGTATAACTAATAAAAGAATCATGCACATGCCAAATTCAACTCAAAGTTCACGGTTATTACACACTTGCAAAAAGTGGAAAGACCTGATTGTTGGGACTTGGGAGAACAATTATGATTATGCGAGTTACACCGCCCTAAATTAACATTCTTACCAGAATGTTATATGGAAAATAAAATAAAAAATTGTTTCTTCCTTAATAGTTTCAACTTGTAGATAGAATGATCCAAACTTCAATGTGGTTCATTAGAACAGACTGAAGTCTTGAGTTTGAATCTTGTCGTCACTCATGACAAAATACTTTCACGTGCTTAAATCAAGAAAATGAATTATGGTGTGTGCATCTGCAGGAACGTATTACAAACTTGAAACAATAAAAATATTTTATCTCGAAGAGGTTAAACTTTTAGATAAAATGATTACCAGACTCCAAAAGTTGGTGCCTTTAATTGGTTAAACATTCATAACTCTAAATGATTAATGCCCTTAACAACTACCAATAACCACAAAAACAAAAGCGAAAAAAAAAAAAAGAGGAAAAAAGATACTCCGAGAAGTGGATGTGATGGGCCAAAAACAAGTTTTTAAATCCATTCCTTATCATTGTAAATGTCATGCCATCATATTAGAATTATTGTTTGTGGAGAGGTACCTCCTTTTATATTGAGACAACCAGAAACAAAGAACGTGAGCTGATAATTGCATAGGTGGTCGGCTAATATGAAAAGCCTATCTCTTTATGTTATATAGTCTATACTCTACGCAGGGCGGCCTATCATAAAGCAAGAAAAGCAACTTCTTTAAACCGCATATTTGTAGAGGCCCTATTTTTTGTTACACCTAATAGGTTATACATAAGTTTAAAAAATGGTTTTTTGAAGTGAAAAAGTTTGATTTCTTTCTTTAACAAGTACAGAGAAGAAAGATTTGCAATTGATATGAATTTTGCCAAGAAAATTGCACTTGAAATGAATATCGAATTCGAATTTCATAAAAAACATATGATATATAGGAAGTAATAATTTGATGAGAATGTTGATAAAAACTCAAAATCTTTCGAATAGTCCTTTGGAGTTGATTACTTTATAGTTTATACATAGTAGACAAGGCTTTTTTTTCACTTCAAAATAGATTGAAAATTCAAAGCATATGAAAATATTTTTGATTTTCTGTTTAGCAGTAAAAATTAAGATCACTAGATGATAGAAATTTGAAAAAAATATTGCCTTAATCTTGAATGTTCCATAAAGCATAATAATCAATTCGATATTGATGGTTTCGATTTATTTTTGGAATTAAAAGTATTAAAAAAGTAGTAGAATTATAACATAAAGGTTTAATTGATACACTCGGTCAAATAAAAAGATTTGATTCTTTTTTCAATGCCTATATTACTTATGGAATAATGTTAATAACTCATGTTACCGTCGCTCCAGCGGAAAGGAGTTTTCGTAATTAAAATTGATAAAATCTTACCTAAGATCAACAATGTCTCAAGAAAGGTTAAATGGATTAGCTATATTGTCAATTAAGAAAGACTTATTAGGAGTTATTGATTATAAGAAAATTATAAATAACTTTGTATCTAAGAAACACTAGAAAAATAGACTTCAAATAAATAAATAATATTTTTTTTTTAAAAAGTTAAGGCCCCTCGTAAAGTTTGGCTTTAGGTCACAAAAGTCATCAGGTCTCCCTGAATCTACGGTCTCTACAAAAGCATATTATATACTAGTATATTCTATATTTCTACCTATAGAGAAATTGCCAGTAATATCCTAAGTTTCAATTTCTCGGACCCTCCTTCCACGCATGTATAATGACCTTAATTTCCTTCCTGCTTCCTGAATTTTGAAGTCTGTTTCTAGAAAAATTATCATTTTATTTCCATTTAAGTCAAAAAATTCCAATACATAGCAAGTTAATTCAATTTAAGTAAAAAAAAAAGTCCTCTCTCTTCATAGAAGATGAGGATTTAGGAATTGGGACCGAACTAATCAACAACAATAACAACAACTCAGTAAAATCTCACAAGTGAGGTATGGGGAGGGTAAAGTATACGCAGACCCTATCCCTACGCTGGAGGGGTAGAGAGGCTGTTTCCGAAAGACTCTCGGCTCAAGAAGAAGAAAATAAAGAATAGAAAATAGTAACATTGAAAATTGCTATGTTAATAGTGTTGGACTTTAAAGGCATTGAGCTTCAAAGACTTTAAGCATTGGGCTTTAAAGTATAAGAGTGTGAATTGGAAATGGTGGGAAATAAAATGGAGGGAAATGAAAATTTGAATGAAGTGAGCTTTTGACTTGCACTTTGTCCCTCATTGGTGAGGGACAACTACATTTGTGTGCTTATATATAGAATCACTTCTTAAAGCTCTTAAAAGGAGTTGAAGAGAATGATCCCTCGCGCCGTCGTCGTCGCTCGCTCGGCTTCGGCTTCGGCTTCGGCTTCGGCTTCGGCTTCGGCTTCTTCAGAAGGATAGTCTGACCGCGATCCTGGCGTAACCGCGGTAAGACCGCGCCAGAACCCTGCTGCAGATTCAGAGGGCCACTCTGGCCGCGGTCCTGCCGTAACCGCGACAGGCCGCGTAAACTTCTGAAAAGGCACCTTTTCCAGAACAAACATCACACCTCTTCCAATAATCGCCTATAAATTCTGAGGCATGGCTTCGTTTTTAACCACCAAAAACATTACAGAACTTCCTTCTTTCTGAAAATACTGCATTCTAATTCGCAGTCTCTCTCTCTCAAATTCGTAAGTGTGATTTTGCTCCGTTCTTTAAGTTCGTTGGTATCCTGCAGTTTGTATTGCCACTGTTGCAGGAAGGTTTATTCCGTTTTATCCTGGGAGGATTTAATCCATTACCTTGGCAACGTGTGAGGGGGTTAAAATTCCTTAAGGGCGCACAAGCAAATTGTGGACTCGGAATATTTCTTAATCTTTACTGTTTTTTTCCAATTTCTTTTATTCTTCTAACAGTTTTTTCTGATTTTGTGTTTTAACACAGTAGCAACAACAAGCTTAAGGAGTTTATACTAACGTTTCTGTGTTGAAATATATATTAAAACTGTTATCTATATTTGTATATTGTTTTGGAGATTAAAGCTTTCGTGCTTTCTACTCCAATAATTGTTCTGTCCGATTTAAAGTATATCAAAACTTTATCAGAATAATAAACGTACGGGTTTGAAGTATATAAAAACTTCACCATTGTTACGTGTTGTATGTTTGGTTTGGTATTCAGTTTGAAGATATCAAAACTTCACTGATTTAACCAAGTTCTGTTTTGTTTCCAACTTTACAGAAAAATGACGAATGAAAACCAAACTAATGGAAATGTTGAGGGAACGGGTGCTACTGTTACGAGTGTTGCTGCCTCGTCAAGCTGTTCACCTCCTGCTCATGCTATGGCACCAGCAGAAAAACCCGAAAAGTTTTCCGGTATTGACTTCAAGCGTTGGCAAATGAAGATGCTCTTCTATCTTACTACGTTGAGTTTGCAGCGATTCATCAAGGAGGATCCTCCGGTCCTGGCTGAAAACACTCCAGATGATGAACGATGTGTTGTAACTGAAGCATGGAAACATTCTGATTTCTTGTGCAAGAACTACATCTTGAGTTGTTTGGAAGATAGCCTGTACAATGTCTATAGTGTCATGGAAACATCAAAAGCGTTATGGAATGCGCTTGAGAAAAAGTACAAGACTGAGGATGCCGGACTTAAGAAGTTCATGGCAGCAAGGTTTTTGGATTTCAAGATGATTGACACTAGGTCGGTCATAACTCAAGTCCAAGAATTACAAGTTATTGTGCATGACCTCCTTGCTGAAGGTATGACCCGAATCAATAAATTTATTAATAAAATTTATCTTGTTATTAATTATGAATTTATTGCTGAAGGTATGGTCATTAATGAGGCGTTTCAAGTCGCCGCTTTCATTGAGAAGTTACCTCCGTTGTGGAAGGACTTTAAGAACTATCTTAAACACAAGCGGAAGGAAATGACACTAGAAGACTTGATTGTTCGTTTGAGGATTGAAGAAGACAACAAAAATGCTGAAAAGAAGTCACATGAAAACTCGACAATAATAAGGGCTAATATTGTTGAGGAGGCGCCACAAAATAAGAAGAGAAAGAAGGCTTCTGGACCAAAGAATTACCCAAGCAAGAAAAAGTTCAAGGGTAATTGCCACAACTGTGGAAAATCTGGGCATAAGGCCGTGGATTGTCGTGCACCACAGAATGATAAAAAGAAAAAGAATCAAGCTAACATGGTTGAAAATGCTGAAGACATGGAGGACTTGTGTGCCATGTTGTCTGAATGCAACTTGGTAGGAAATCCTAAAGAATAGTGGATTAATTCTGGAGCCACCCGCCATGTTTGTGCTAACAAGGAGTTATTTTCTTCTTATGCCCCCGCAGGACCCGACGAGACAATTTTCATGGGAAATTCGTCTACAGCCAAAATTGAAGGAGTTGGCAAGATTGCGTTGAAGATGACGTCGGGAAAGATTGTGACTCTAAACCAAGTTCTCCATGTTCCAGAAATTCGGAAGAATCTGGTGTCTACCTCACTTCTTGTCAAGAATGGATTCAAATGTATTTTTGTTTCCAATAGTGTTGTACTAAGTAAGAATGATATGTATGTAGGAAAAGGTTACCTGAATGAGGGCCTTTTTAAGCTAAATGTAATAGCAGTTCCTATCAATAAAGCTAATGCTTCGTCTTACTTACTTGAGTCAAACACTTTATGGCATTCACGCTTAGGTCACGTCAACTTCAAAACATTGCGAAAAATGATAAATTTAGACGTATTGCCAAAATTTGATTGCATTAATTCCAAATGTCAAATATGTGTGGAATCAAAGTATGAGTCCGTTGAAAGGAATTCAAGTCCTTTAGACTTAATTCACACAGATATTTGTGACATGAAGTCAACACCATCTCGCGGTGGGAAAAAGTATTTTATTACTTTTATTGACAATAGCACAAGATATTGCTATGTTTATTTACTTAATAGTGAAGATGAGGCAATTGATGCTTTCAAGAAATACAAGAGTGAAGTTGAAACACAGCTAAATAAAAAGATCAAAATGATAAGAAGTGATAGGGGTGGAGAATATGAATCTCCTTTTGCAGAAGTATGTTTGGAAAATGGCATTATTCACCAAACAACTGCCCCTTACTCTCCACAATCTAATGGAATTGCGGAGAGAAAGAATCGAACGTTGAAAGAGATGATGGATGCATTGTTGATAAGTTCTGGTTTACCACAGAACTTGTGGGGGGAAGCTATACTTACAGCTAACCGAATAATCAACCGTGTACCTCATAGTAAAACACAGTCCATTCCCTATGAAAAATGGAAAGGAAGGAAGCCCAGCTTGAAATACTTCAAAGTGTGGGGGTGTTTAGCTAAGGTACAAGTTCCTAAACCTAAAAGGGTTAAGATAGGTCCAAAAACGGTTGATTGTGTATTTATTGGATATGTAACCAATAGCAAGGCATATCGTTTTCTGGTTCATAAGTCAGAAAATCCTGAGATTCACGTTAATACGATAATAGAATCAGATAATGCTGAATTCTTTGAAACTATTTATCCGTATAAAAAGGAAAGTGAAGTGACCTACCAAAAGTCAAAACGACCTCGGGAGGAAATAACGGATGGTATGCCTAATGAGGAAAATCCGAGAAGAAGTAAACGTCAACGGACATCTACTCCATTCGGTCCAGATTTTCTGACTTTTCTGCTAGAAAATGAGCCTCGTACCTTCAAGGAAGCAATGTCTTCCTCAGAAGCACAATATTGGAAAGAAGCTGAATAGTGAAATAGAATCCATATTGAGCAACCATACCTGGGAATTGGTTGATCTTCCTCCAGGTAACAAAACATTGGGTTCTAAATGGATTTTCAAGAAGAAAATGTAAGACGATGGTACTATTGACAAATACAAAGCAAGACTTGTTGTCAAAGGATTTAGACAGCGAGAAGGTCTTGACTATTTTGACACATACTCGCCGGTAACAAGAATTACATCCATTCGGCTACTAATAGCGTTAGCTGCCTTGTATGATCTTCAAATCCATCAAATGGATGTAAAAACAGCCTTCTTAAATGGTGATTTAGAGGAAGAAATTTACATGGACCAACCTGAAGGGTTTGTGGTTCCGGGAAAAGAAAAGAAGGTGTGTCGACTTGTTAAGTCTCTTTATGGACTAAAACAAGCACCCAAGCAATGGCATACGAAATTTGACCAAACAATATTGTCAAATGGCTTTAAGATTAATGAATGTGATAAATGTGTTTACATTAAGAACGTTCCAAATCATATAGTCATTGTTTGCTTATATGTTGATGATATGCTAATAATGAGCAAAGATATTGATGACATTCAAGCGACTAAGCGTATGCTTGCTAGTAAGTTTGATATGAAAGACTTAGGAGTTGCCGATGTAATTCTAGGAATTAAAATCCAGAGGACTCCTTAGGGTCTAGCTTTGTCTCAATCACATTACGTGAAAATGGTACTTGAAAAATACAAACACTTGGAATTTAGAAGTGCAAGAACTCCAATTGACTTAAATCATCATCTTATAAAGAATAAAGGTGAAAGTACGTCTCAATTGGAGTATGCTCATGTGTTGGGAAGCTTAATGTACATCATGAACTGTACACGACCTGATATAGCTTGTGCAATAAGTAAACTTAGTCGATTCACAAGTAATCCAAACAAACATCACTGGGTGGCAATGAAACGAGTTCTGGGATATTTGGAATATACCCAAGACTACGCTTTGCACTACAATAAATATCCTGCAGTTATCGAAGGATATAGTGATGCAAATTGGATAACCGGCTCAACAGAAACAAAGTCCACAAGTGGATATGTTTTTACTGTTGGTGGAGGAGCAGTATCTTGGAAGTCTTCCAAACAAACGTGCATCGCTCTCTCTACAATGGAATCAGAGTTTATAGCTTTGGATAAAGCCGGTGAAGAAGCTGAATGGCTTCGAAATTTCTTAGAAGACATTCCGTTCTGGCCAAAACCTTTGGCTCCTATTTGCATACATTGCGATAGTGAGGCTGCAATAGGACGGGCAGGGAGCGTTATGTATAACGGAAAGTCTCGTCATATACGACGAAGACATAACACCGTTAGACAACTACTTTCTAGTGGAATTATCACTATTGATTATGTAAGATCAAAGGATAATGTGGCGGATCCGCTTACAAAAGGCTTAACTAGAGAGGGAGTTGAGAAATCATCTAAGGGAATGGGACTATGGCCGAGGACAAGTCAACATGGCGGTAACTCTACCTAGAATTTTGGATGTTCCGAGATCTAGGTTCAAGGAGCTCAAACAAAGTTGTGATTGACCGGTTCAACATTGTCAAAGTAAAATCTTTGGTCCCTTCTCGTGATGAAGACAATGTTCAGTAACAAGGATAGAACTTTACACGTTCTTTAATGATTACCTAAGTTTGATGTGGTATTTATCAAATAGTGTCAATCTAAAGGATTACATGTTTAGGAATCACCTATGTAAGTGTGAAGTGGAAGCCGCTTCAATGAGAATTCTGTAAGGCCAATTCTCTACGCACTTATGAAACCAGGCGGTGTTCATGGCTGAAATGAACACAACAATGAGAACCAAAAGACGGTTAAGGGTTGATTGTGTGACATATGGTTGTCTAGGTATACACTAATGTTCGACGGTTCAAAGATATCAAATCTACCGATTGACCAAGTATATCCGACATATGCTCACTACGGAAAGTTCAAAGGGAAACCTACTTATCCAGATGCGATTAATCTTTACTTGCAAATCACACAGCTTTCATCTATGATCATTCTTGTTACAGCCATTCCCATTCATGTGGGGGATTGTTGGACTTTAAAGGCATTGAGCTTCAAAGACTTTAAGCATTGGGCTTTAAAGTATAAGAGTGTGAATTGAAAATGGTGTGAAATAAAATGGAGGGAAATGAAAATTTGAATGAAGTGAGCTTTTGACTTGCACTTTGTCCCTCATTGGTGAGGGACAACTACATTTGTGTGCTTATATATAGAATCACTTCTTAAAGCTCTTAAAAGGAGTTGAAGAGAATGATCCCTCGCGTCGTCGTCGTCGCTCGCTCGGCTCGGCTTCGGCTTCGGCTTCGGCTTTGGATTTGGATTTGTCAAATGATCGATCGATAAGATTATTTTTGGACAAAATTTATTTAATTAATTATTTAATAATTAATTAAATGCCAGATCACTGCTGAAGATTTAGAAGGATAGTCTGGCCGAGGGCCACTCTAGCCGCGGTCCTGGCGTAACCCCGGTAGGACCGCGGCAGGCCGCGTAAACTTCTGAAAAGGCACCTTTTCCAGAACAAACATCACACCTCTTCCAATAATTGCCTATAAATTCTGAGGCATGGCTTCGTTTTTAACCACCAAAAATATTACAGAACTTCCTTCTTTCTGAAAATACTGCATTCTAATTCGCAGTCTCTCTCTCAAATTCGTAAGTGTGATTTTGCTCCGTTCTTTAAGTTCGTTGGTATCCTGCAGTTTGTATTGCCACTGTTGCAGGAAGGTTTATTCCGTTTTATCCTGGGAGGATTTAATCCATTACCTTGGCAACGTGTGAGGGGGTTAAAATTCCTTAAGGACGCACAAGCAAATTGTGGACTCGGAATATTTCTTAATCTTTACTGTTTTTTTCTAATTTCTTTTATTCTTCTAACACTTTTTTCTGATTTTGTGTTTTAACACAGTAGCAACAACAAATAGAATGTACGAAGAATTAGGCGCATTCTTTGTAGGGAAGAGCCTGAGAAATTTCACGGTATCTTTTTTCTTTTTCCTCCTAAAAGTAGCAGAAGCACTTATAACTAAAAATATGTCAAATAGGGTTACTTGAACTCTCGAAGCCATCATCTACAGAATCTATGGTCTATCCCCCCACGTCTAGTTGTTACGCAGGAATAAACGAAATGCTATGGACCAAAATTACGTAAATAGAAAATGTACTTGGGGTCAGAGGCGTATATTATAGTATTAGACATATACTCTCAAAGGACCAATACTCCACTCCCTAATCATTATAAGCACATTTCATTTGACCTGTTGATTTTTATTCTTTGTACATTCCCAAAGAGCGATTCTATTAATTGCAATCTAGGTCTAACAAGCAAAGGGATTGTGCAGTATACACATTAAAGTATCCTAGCACTAGGCATTCAAGCTAATTATTTTCTTTAGTTGTTTCAATTTTATAAAGGAACAAGTAAAGTAACAATAAAATATGATTTTCCAAGAGATATTTTGGCAATTGAGGTTTTCATGATTTTATTAAAATAACTAGCTATGAGCTAAAGTTGCGATGGAATTAGATATGGCTAACCTTCATGATCATAAAGAATTGATCTTAATAATTGTATGGCAGTTTCCTTTTATTAGTTATTTATATATAAAGCACGCATATAAAGTACATAGATTAGAAAACATATATAGATTCATGTACCTCAAAGAAATCTAGAGGAAAATGCTTATTTACGATCATGAGAAAGGACGGCTGATTTCCACAATCAGAATGGATTCCTACCTCCTACAAAAAGAAGAAGCCCTTAATCAGTACTTCATCATTGCGGCTCGTTATTTAATTTAAGCTCTTGACCAATAATTTAAGCCCTGCTTTCCGTTTTAATTTTGTACGGCCGACCTAGAAAAAGGAAAAATTAAAGAAGAAGAACAACAACAAAAAGATAAAGAGATGTATTCTTAGGCTAGAAATGCTTCCTCTGTGCCCTAAATGGTAAATCCGCACGAGGATCTGGTCGCCTACAGCTACAATCACAAGAAATTAATAGTATTAATTAGGGTATTCATTTTTGTAAAACGAAGTTATCTTTTTTAACTATAGATTTTAAAATCTTGACTCTGCCTCAATTAGTCACCGTTGTTATGGTTCAAAATGTAGATGCGCTACTCGATTTACCTTCTCTTGTTAATGATCATCAGGAGAAAATTTTGTATTACATGTTCTTGTTAATGATCCCTAGTGGTGCAGCTTCCCGAAGGAAAACCTCATGTAATAGTAGTAGCTAATTATGGAGTATTATTAAGAGAAATTACTGTCGTTTTGACAACAAAAGAAAAACATACAAACAACTTGAGAGCAGTGTTTTAAAAGGCGATGGAGTGAGGCGGAGTATTTTACTTAATATGGGATGAGGAGAAAGCTTCGAGACATGGGGCGTAATCTTTAATTTTTTAAATTTATGAATTAATAATATATCGTTATAACACAAAAAAATATAAAAGATACATTAAAAGTTCAAGAAAACTAAAAAGAATTAAAAGAAACTCATATAAAATAGAATATCTAGCATGTTTTACAGGTATAAATAATACAATACTATTAAAGTTACTATGAAATATAAATTAACTACAACGTCTTAACTTTCAAAATCATAAAAATCACAAATATTATCAAACTATATATTCTACCTCCTTAAAAGTCAATGCTCGTTAAATTTTATAAATATTGTAATTTAAAATATTACTGTAACGATCCGACCGGTCGTTTTGAGCAATTTCACTTCGCTCGTTTGTTTGAGGGCATGAGTAGCTTTGTATGATGTATTATGACTTGTGTGAATCATCGGTTTTGGTTTTCAGGTTATTCGAAATTGATTTGGAAGAATGATCCTCAGCTAGAAGCTTTGAATTTGAAAGGTTTGACCAAGTTTTGACTTTTTAGAATTTGACCTCGGATTGGATTTCTGATGGTTCCGTTAGCTCCGTTGGGTGATTTTAAACTTAGGAGCCTGTCCGGATCGTGATTTGGAGGTCCGTGGTAGAATTTGGCTTGAAATGGTGAAAGTTGGAATTTTGGAAAGTTTGACCGGGAGTGGACTTTTTGATATCGGGGTCAGATTTCAATTCCGAAAGTTGGAGCAGGTCCGTAATGCCTAATGTGACCTGTGTGCAAAATTTGAGGTCAATTAGACATGGTTTGATAGGTTTCGGCATCGGTTGTGGAAGTTGAAGTTTCAAAGTTCAATGATTTTGAATTGAGGTGTGATTCGTCCTTTCGATATTATTACGTGTGTTTTGAGGCCTCGTGTAGGTCCGTGTGATGTATGTGACTTGTTGGTACGTTCGAACGGGGTCCTGAGGGGCTCGGGCGTGTTTCGGATTGATTTTGGATCATTTTCTTCAATATTGCTATTGCTGGTTCTGGTGTTTCCGCATCTGCGGAAATATGGGCGCAAATGCGAGTTCGCAGATACGGACAATTGGGAGCAGAAGCGGATGGTTGCGCAGGTGCGATGGGCTGTTCCGCACCTGGTTGCGCAGATGCGGGGGAGAGGATTGCAGAAGCGGAGGACCAGCTTTTGTATTTTACCGCAGAAGTGGGATTTTGGTCGCTTCTACGACACCGCAGATGCGGTTAAGTGTCCGCAGAAGCGGAAGTGCTGGGCAAAATGATAAATACAAAGGTTCGTGATTTTGGCTTCATTTTAACATTTCCAAGCTCGGATTGAGGCGATTTTTGGAGAAATTCTCACCATATGAATTGGGGTAAGTGTTCTACACTCAGTTTTGATTATATTTCATGAATCTATCTTCATTTTTGACAATTGGTTGATGAATTTAAAGAGGAAATTGGAGGTTTTGGCCTAAAGTGTCATAATATGAATTTTTGAGTTTTGAAACCGATTTGGAGTCGGATTTGAGTGAAACTAGTATGGTTGGACTCGTAATCGAATGGGTTGTCGGATTTTGTGGGTTTGGTCGAGTTTCGAGGCGTGGGCCCGGGTGTGATTTTTGGCCGGATTTGGGATTCGATCTTTATCATTTGTAATTGTTTCATTGGGCTTCATCTGATGTATTTGAGTTGTTTTGGCTAGTTTTGAGTCGTTCGGAGGTCACTACGCGCGTGATGGCATTCTTGGAGCATCGCTTGGCTTGCTCGGTGTCGGAATTGGCTTGATTAAGATAAGTAACTCTTCTAAACTTAGTGCTGAGGGTATAAAACTCCCAATCATGTGCTATGTGATTGGTGTAGAGGTGATGCACATGCTAGGTGGTGGGCCTGCACCCAGTGAATTGTGACTCTATTGTTCCCAGGGCACTGAATAGTGGCCCTATTTTTGTTGATATCTGTGTTTTCACCATGTGATAAAGTAAATGAGCTGTACATCATGTTAGATATCATGTTTAGGCTTTATGCTAATATTGTTGGGACCCATAGTGGTTGTTTCTTGCTATCATCTCATTGATTTTATTGATATTTCGTACTCAGTCGCATTCATGAATTCATATCATATCTCAGTCTCAGTTGTTACTTATTGATACATCATATCATTATTCCGGGTCAGTTTTTATGACATTGTGAGCCCGTGGGTGAGACTCGATAGTGATGACTGAGTGAGGCCGAGAGCCTGATTATGAGTGATAGTTATGGGATCGGGCTGCACGCCGCAGCGGTTGTATTGATGATTATGATAGCACTTGGGCTGTAGGAGCCCCTCCGGAGTCTGTAACACACCCCCAGTGAGCGCAGATGATATTATTGAGGGATGGATTTTCCTGGACATAAATTTGTCCGAAGTATTGATATATGGAGATGGATTTCCCTTTTTCCTCGGTACCGAGTGATGTATAGTCATTGTTGAGTATGTTGCGGGATGGATTTCCCTGGGCCGCATGGGCCATATATGGTACCGGGTGGTTGAGCATTTATATATTATTGAGGGATGGGTTTCCCTGGGCATGGATTTTTCCGAAGTACTTGATACCTGGAGATAGATTTCTCCACAGGGTTGGATTACCCTTTATCCTCGGTACTGGGCGACTTATAGTTAGTGTTGTATATGTTCCGGGATAGATTTGCTTGGGACGTATGGGCCATATACAGTATCGAGTGGTAGAGTGGGATGCCGTGAGGTTGAGTACTCTGAGAGTGTGAGTACATGATTCATCTCTGAGATACATGGCATTGGCATGCATATATGGCATACATGCATAGAGACGCATTTTCCTCATGCAGTACGGTGTCACATCATTCATGATATTTTTACACACATTGATATGTGGTCCATAGAGAGGTATCTCACACCTGCTATCTGGAAAGAAAAATGGAACACCTTATTTATTGTGTAAAAGGATTTTTCTGAAAAAGATATACAGTTTACAAACTATCTCATATTTCATGATGTTTTCGGTAAAGAATTTGGGTTTTTCACTGATATTCTTGAAAGGCGGACTATTTTTGGAAAAATATGAAAAGACTGAGCATTCTATCTCTGAGCTGCTTCTTTATGTACTTGCTTTACACTGTTATGAACTGCTATTGGTTATTGGTGTTGGACCCGACCTATGTTCCAGCTTGTCACTGCTTTCAACCTGAGGTTAGGTTTGTTACTTTTTAAGTACATGGGGTCGGTTGTACTCATACTGCACTTCCTGCACATTGCGTGCAGATCCCGATGTCGATATTGCTGCGTTCGATGGTTGCTGGATTTGAAGGCGTACCTGCGTTCCTGTTGTAGCTGCCTCTTGTTCACGGTAGCCTTAGATTACAAAATTCTATTTATGTACTTTTTAAACAGAGGATGTATTTTCTTCATATTAGCTTTGTAAATTCGATTCTTAGAAGCTCATGATTTGTACTACCAGTCCTTGGAAAGTATAATAGATCTAGATAATTTATTTTGTTTAACTGACTTATTAGCAATGTTAAAATTGAATTAGTTAGTAGTTGGCTTACCTAGCGGGTTGGGTTAGGTGCCATCACGACTAGTGGATTTTGGGTCGTGATAATTACTCCTTCATTAGTAAATATAAAATATTTTTAAATATTAAAATAAAATAATAAATATATGATACTTTTGAGAGACATAGAACTAAGACATGAAGATATATCAAGTAAAGATATAAATTTTGGTTATCTATTTATAGAAAAATATTCAAATGATATTCACCCTCACGATGTTCTTAATTAGTAAATATGCAATACTATGGTTCGTTATTGGAGTTATTCACAAATTTTATAGTTCTACAGATAAAAATTTTAATAATTCATTTGTTAAAGAATTTTGAGAGTCGACAGTGCAAATTAGTGAATTCAACACATGATTTGCATAGGAACTGCTGGGCGAGTTACGAGCGTTGAGCGTTAGGCGTGTTAAGGGCGCACATTCGGACGCTTGGGGGCATGATAGAATTTAAGAGTCCACCAAACTCTTTAGAGAACCAGGTTCTCTATCAGGTTCAACAGATCACGCACACTGCAGTAAATAAATGACAAGAGGAATTTTATGCAGAAAATTTCCAGCTCAACGGGATTAAAAATCACGACCTACCCTTGTAGGATTTCAACTTCACTACTGAGCAACTTTCAGATTACAACCTATGCAACATAGAATTAACCTATTAATCCCTCACTAACTTGTAACACTCTATTACAAGCCACTTTGTAATAACTCTATTACAAAGACTTTTACAACTTGACTAACTCTAGCTAAGACACAAACACAAGGGTTTATGATTTACTAAAGATTTCCTATGCAATGCTTCTAAACAAGCTAAATAGGAATTGCAATTGAAGAACTATTTCAAAGTTACAACTCAACTAAGAACATACAATAACTTGATATGGGGAACTAGTCCGTAGCAGTGTTGTTTTTTGTTCTTGATTCACTTGAGAATTGTCTGCTTGATGATCAATCATGTGATAGTGCTTGAGTGAATTCTCTAAGTGTTCAAGTGATTTGTTTTACCTTCCTTGATGTTAATAACACATTTATGACATCACTTACAATGATGTAAGCAAGGTAGGTAAAAGGCCTTCCTCATAAAGTTGACTGTTGCACTGTTCATGCACTGGAGCGTGTGCAGGCAGCAACTTTTCCAGCTAGAGAGTTGACTTCGTACAGTTACCACGGGAGCTGGTAGCAACATGTTCCCTTTGCTGTTCCTTTGACTCTAACGAGTTGAATTGTGTCCCAGCTGGAGACTTCCTATGCAATGCTTCTAAACAAGCTAAGTAGGAATTACAATTGAAGAACTATTACAAAGTTACAACTCAACTAAAAACATACAATAACTTGATATGGGGAACTAGTCCGAAGCAGTGTTGTTCTTTGTTCTTGATACACTTGAGAATTGTCTGCTTGATGATCAATCACGTGAGAGTGCTTGAGTGAATTCTCTAAGTGTTCAAGTGATTTGTTTTACCTTCCTTGATGTTAATAATACATGTGTGACATCACTTACAATGATGTAAGCAAGGTAGGTAAAAGGCCTTCCTCATAAAGTTGACTGCCGCACTGTTCTTGTACTGTAGTATGTGCAGGTAGCAACTTTTCCAGCTGGAGAGTTGACTTCATACAGTTACCTCGGGAGCTGGTAGCGGCCTGTTCCCTCTGTTGTTCCTTTGACTCTAACAAGTTGAACTGTGTCCCAGTTGGAGACATATTGATCTTTTAAGGTCCTGAAGAAGTGTATCTGGTTTCTTATCTGGTTCTGTACAGTATGTTTGTTAAATCATCAAAACATAACAGAGATACACATAAAACCTATCAATTTCCCCCTTTTTGATGATGACAAACTTATAATTCAAGTTCCCCCAGAGAACCAACATTTCCTGTATTCCCCCTGATTCTGTTCCCTATCTTGTTCCCCCTGAATTATTTTTCCCCCTTTGGCATCATAAAAAGATTAGTAACAGGATTTTAAGCAATAAAGAAGTCTAGCTTTAAGTTAACTCATGCCACTTATGTGCACACAATCATGACTAAAAACAGAGCATAAAAGCAAGGTATAAACAGCAAAAAGGGAAAAGCTTGCATTAACATAATTTGGATTTTTTTTCAACCGGAGCAGAGTCAATGTTATGACCACCATCCACAATTTAGAACAACAAAAAAAAACACCACAAACATCATCATAAAAACTGACACGCAGGGACTTGACCACAAACTAGATCATAGACTTGACACTGAGGGGACATTATTTTGGGGAGCACTGGAAGGAGAAGGCTTGGAGGCAGAGGCAAAGGTTTGGAGGACTAAACCCATTCGAGCATTTGCTGACATTTGCTCGTTGAGTAGTCTCTCTTTCAGGTCCTCCACTTGTTTCCTGAGCTCAGCATTCTGTTTTGTCAAACGAGCAACCTCTTCACTTTGAGAGCTACTAGAACCAGGTGCCTCTTGCAGCTGAATTAACTGAGTCTCAAGGATAGCATTCCTTGCTTTCAATTGCCTTATCTCAGTAGTAGCACTGTTTTGAGCATTGATCAACTAAGAAATGGTAGAAGTGCTTCCAACCCCTCCAACTTTCTCAATACACTCACATTCTTCAAGAGTAGCTTTGGAGAAAGTTTGCTTCTTGGTGCCCACTTTAGCTTGTCCCAGAGGAACCTTGAAGTGCTCAAAGACCTTGGTGAGAAGGAACTCATACGGCAGCCCATGATTACCATCTTTAAAGTCTGCCACTTTATTCATGTGCTATATCATGATCCCAGACAGATTGATGGTAGTGAAGTTATCCAGCGCTCCCATAAGGAACCGGTCTGCACGGGAGGTGATAGATCTTCTCTCAGATCGAGGCAGTGATACCTTGTTCACTATCTCAAATAGCAGTTGGTATACAGGAAGAAGGGCCTTCTTCTGAACTCGTTCCCCCTGCTAAACTACTTTGTCCTTCAAGATTGCGTTTCTGAAATTTTGAGATGTCCTTCAAGATTGTGTTTCTGAAGTTTTGAGCACAGGTTACCTGAACACTAGACAGCCTTTCAGCGGGCACACCAAGAATAGACCCCAACAAAGCAGAATCCATTACCATATCAACTCCATTCACCAACATACAGATGTGATCATCCTCAACCTTGAATAAGTCAACACAGAAACTTTGAACTTCCTCCTCATACACCTTTGAATCATCATTTGTGAACAAATGTGTCCACTGTTGAAACTCACAGATCTCAACCAGCTGTCTCATACCAGCCTCCTCCAAGATATCAGGGGCAAATGTGCGACCCCGTAGCACCTTTTGGCTCCTCAATCTCTCATTCCCAACACTCCTTGGTTCACTAACTCTAACCCTCTTTGAGGAACCAGAATCTTCATCAGTATCAGCTCTTCTTTTAGCAGACTTGCGAACATTCTTCTCTTTTTCATCAGACTTCACAGACTTTTCACCTAATTCTTCCATCACACTAGCACCAGACTCTTCCACGAACTTATCACCAGATTTTTTTCACTACATTTTTACTAGAGACAAAATCATCAGACTCGTTCAGATTTTCAGCTGACACATAAGATCCCCTTTTTGGCTTGGGGAGACCATTCTTCTGTGAGAGCTTTCTAGTTAAGGAACCAGGTTCCTCGGCTTCTTCCTCACCCACATTCACGACAGGCACTGACTTTTTACTTACAGCTTTCCCATATTTTACCAACTTTCTTCTCCTTGACTTAGCTTGGCTATTCTTAAGAGCAGACTCAAGAGCCTCATTCCTTTGCAACCTTGTAGTGGGTCGCTTAGGAGTAGACTCTTAAGCAACCATTGGTCTACGCCTAGTCAAGCTTGCTATTTGCAAATCATCAGAATCCTCTTCGCTATCCCCTTTTTCTTCTTTAAACACAGACTTTTCCTCAGGCACCACCATATACAAAGGCTCAGCATCAAAATAAGGAGGGAGCAGGGTGAGTGCTGATTTTGGAGAGGACACCTGAGTTGGATCCTCAGAAGGGGGATCAGGTCCTCCAGCAGGTTCCCAAGTAGCACCTTTCTGTGCTGATGGTTCAATAGGCACAAGCTCTTTACCCTCTCCAACAGTCTTAGACTCTTCCCCCTGAGTCTCAAAACCATTCTCACCTCCTTCGACAAAAACCCCTTCATTAGCTATGGACGGCATATTCTCTATTGCTTCTTTCTCTTGTACACCCATGGAAAACTCAGGAGAGGAAGGAGCGTTACCTGTGGACACAAGATCAGGAGCAGTCTTTGTTGAGTCAACTTTCTCAAAACCCTCAATTTGATCTACCTTTGACCCTTCTTCCATAAGAGAACTTAAGATTTCCTGATTTTCTTCTTTGTCAGCAGTACTCTTTTCATCCCCTTTTCCCGGCGAAGTAGGAGAAGAGCTCTGGGCTACAAATCTTTTGGGAGTCAAAATTTTGTGACTCATATGAGAACCAGAACTCGATTGGGTAGGAGAGGAGACGGAATGTGGGGGTGACTCTGTCCTAGGGTTTTGGGTAGTAGTAGTGTGGAGTGAGGAGTCTAATATCGGTGTTTCAGCATGTGAGGACTCAATGGGGGTGTCGCTTGGAACACTCGAGGTTGCTTGATTTTCAGCCATGGTGAGAAGAAGAGAGGGGATTTGGTAGTTTGAAGAGAGAAAGAAGTAGGAGGGTTTTGAAATTTGATGGGAGGAGTTGTGACAGTGATGGATGTATTTATGGTGGATGAGGGACCGGTTAAGAAAGGGCGGCAGGTTTGGGAGTTAGGTCGGTTTTCAATGGGTGATGGGTTCAAAAGATGCAAAGAAAAAGAATTGACATACTGATGACGCGGCACTTGTTTTAACCGTTCAAAATTGTGCATAAGAGAACAGAGAAAATACTAACCTGTGTCAGGAGAACCAAGTTCCTGACAAATCTTGCATCTGTAAGCTTTGCCCTTTTTACCAGCTTACACTGGCTCAACTGCTTATTTGCTCTGTAATCATCATGCGTGTCTACCTATAACGGTATAGAGGTGAGTTAGACTTTGCCAAAAAACACTTTTTAGCTAATTTTACCTGAACATTTCTTTCATAGACAATCATTGAGGGACCAGGTTCTCAGTTGGGTTTTATCAACCCCAGTGCCAGGCGATTTTTCTCAAAGTGTTCTCTGCTCAGGGCTTTTGTAAATATATCTTCAATTGGATCTTCAATGCTGCAGAATTTCATGCATATAAGCCCTTTTTCAACATTGTCTATGAGAAAATAATGACGTACATCAATGTGCTTGGTCCTCTTATGTTGAACTGGATTTTTTGCCATGTTGAGTGCACTTGTATTATCATATAAGAGAGGCACACAGTCTGAGGATACTCCAAAGTCTTCCAACTGCTGCTTAATCCACAGTAGTTGAGCATAACAAGAGGCAGCTGCTACATATTCTGCTTCTGCAGTTGAGAGTGCCACTGAGTGTGCTTCCTTATACCCCATGAGATTAGGCAAGAACCCAAGAAATGTGCCATTCCAGACGTGTTTTTCCTGTCCACCAGATATCCTGCATAATCAGCGTTAGCATACCTAATAAGATCAAAGCTTTCACCTGAGGGATAGTAGAGAACCAGGTCCTGCGTTCCTTTGAGATATCTCAATAATCTCTTGGCAACCTTCAAATGAGATTCCTTTGGATTGGATTGAAACCTTGCACAAAGACCCACATTGAAAACAATGTCTGGTCTTCTTGCAGTGAGATACAGGAGTGACCCTATGATCCCTCTATACATGGTCTGATTTACAAGGGAACTAGGTTCATCCATGTCTAGACGGGTAGCTGTGGCAATAGGGGTGTCGATGACTTTTGATGCTTCCATGTCAAACCTTTTCAGCAGCCCCTTGATGTACTTTTGTTGACTTACGAATGTTCCCTTCTAAGATTGCTTCTCTTGAAGTCCTAAGAAGAAATTTAATTCTCCCATCACACTCATCTCGAATTCACTCCTCATGAGTTTTGCAAATTCTTCACAAAGAGAGTAAGATGTGGCTCCAAAAATGATATCATTAACATATACCTGAACAATGAGCAGGTTCCTCTCTCGTTTCTTCAGAAAAAGAGTGTTGTCAATTTCCCTCTTGTAAAGCCATTTTCTAGAAGGAATTTTGACAACCTTTCATACCAAGCCTGGGGAGCCTGTTTTAGCCCATACAATGCCTTGTCTAGTTTGAACACATGCTCAGGATGCTCGTGACACTCAAATCCGGGAGGCTGCTTGACATAGACTTCTTATTTCAGGTAGCCATTTAGAAATGCACTTTTGACATCTATTTGGAACAGTGTGAACTCCATATGAGATGCAAACGCAATAAGAATTCTAATGGCTTCCATTCGAGCAACAGGAGCAAATGTTTCATCATAATCAATCCCTTCTTCCTGATTGTAGCCTTGAACTACATGTCTTGCCTTGTTTCTTGTTGTATTTCCAAACTCATCAAGCTTGTTCCTGAATGCCCACCTGGTCCCTATGATAGTTCGATGTGCAGGTCGAGGAACCAGGTGCCATACCTTGTTTCTTTCAAATTGGTGCAGCTCTTCTTGTATTGTTGTGATCTAGTCTGCATCTTTCAACGCTTCTTTGATATTTCTGGGCTCAATTTGGGAAAGAAAGGCTCAAAAGGCAAGTGTGTTTCTTGCTTTTGATATGGTTTGAACTCCTGAGTCAAGAGGGGTGATTATGTTGTCAAGAGGATGTGAGCTTTTGTGCTTCCAATTTGGTACCTGAATTTCATTGGCAGAGGACCCAGGTATGTCTGACTGCGGTTCTTGGGCACTTCTTACGTTAGTTGGTGAAGTACCTTGGACTGCTTCAACAACTCTATTTTCAGCTTCAGTTGGTGTGATCATGGGACCAGGTTCCTTTCACGTAGATGGAGGTGTACTTGCATCATTTTCAATGGATTCTTTTACATTACTGATCATGTCTGCTTTTCCATATGCCATGTCAATGACTTCTCCTGGAACAGATAAGGGTTCTCCATCTTGATCAACATGTCTGTCCTTTTCACAGGAGAGGTGAGATTCATCGAAGATCAAATGTATACTTTCTTCAACATATTGAGTCCTTTTGTTGTATACTTTGTAAACTTTTCTTTGAGATGAGTATCCCAGAAAGATTCCTTCATTACTTTTGGCATCGAATTTTTCAAGAGCTTCTTTTCCGTTGTTGAGAACAAAGCATTTACACCCAAAAGTCCTTAGATGTATCATCTTGGGCTTCCTTCCATTCAGCAGTTCATATGGAGTTTTTTTCAGAAGGGACCTGAGCATGCACTTGTTCACCAAGTAGAAGGCAGTGTTGACAGCTTCTGCCCAGAAATTCTTTGCAATCCCACTGTCAATCAATATTGTCCTTGCCATGTCTTCAAGAGTTCTATTTTTTCTCTCCCCAACACCATTTTGTTGAGGTGTTCTTGGAGCTGAGAAATTGTGAGTGATACCATTTTCTGAACAGAACTCATCAAACTTGGCATTATCAAACTCTGTCCCATGATCAGACATGATGCAGGCTACCTTATTACCCATCTTCACTTGGATCTTTTTGACAAAAGCAACGAACACTTCAAAAGTGTCATCCTTGGTTCTGAGAAACAAGGTACCGTGAATCTGGAATAGTCATCAGCTATCACAAAGATGTATTTCTTTCCTCCTCTGCTTAGCACTCTCATAGGTCCACATAGATCTATGTGAAGAAGATCAAGTGGCCTTGAGGTGCTGACTTCCTTTTTGGGCTTGAATGAGGATCTGACTTGCTTGCCTTTTACACATGCATCGCACACTTTGTGATCCTTGAAATTTGACTTGGGCAGACCACGAACTAGGTCCTTCCTGACCAATTTGTTCAGCAACGTGAAGCTTGCATGACCCAGCCTCCTATGCCATAGTCCGGCATCATCATCAACAGCACTTAGACAGCTGAGATCACCATTTTGCAGAGACTCAAAATCAGCAACATAGATATTTTTGTATCTTTTTGCTACTAGCATCACCTCACCAGTCACTAGATTTGTAACAGTGCAAATATTTGACATAAATTCCACCTTGTTTCCCTTGTCACAAATCTGGGAAACACTTAGCAAGTTGTACTTCAACCCGTTCACGTAGTACACATTTTTGATTGAGTGTGAGAGAGACTTCCTAATCCTTCCAACTCTCAGGATGTATCCTTTCTTGCCATTTCCAAAGGACACACTCCCACTCTTTGCAGGGCCTTAAGTGAAAGGAAATCATTTGTACTTCCAGTCATATGCTTTGAGCAGCCACTATCCATGTACCATTGTAGGCTACTTCCTTTCGTTGTTCCCTGCAGAAGAAAATCAGGAGGTAGACTTAGGAACCCAAACGAGTTTGGGTCCCTTGTAATGAGGAAAGGGGTGAATGAGGGATATTCTGGTCCAAGCAGGCATCATGCGTTTTTTATATGAGGGACCAGGTTCTCTACCAGTAGTTACTTTTTCAGCAAAAACTTTGTTTTTATGCTGCGACTGAAACCTGGCCTTATAGTTTTCTTAAACGTGCCTGGTGTTACTGTTGATACCCAATTTTTCCCTATGTATTTTTATATATACTCAAAATATTCTCAAAATAGTATGTACATGCATATATAAGCATACCCAAGAGTTTTGGTATTTTTCCTTATTTTAAAGATTTTTTAAAATCACTTTGTTGTCTATTTTAATAGTACAAAATTCAATAATTATTTCCAGACTATCATTTTTGGTGAATAATTTATCTTATTCCCATATTTACACCCAGATATAATTAAGGTGATTTTTTGCATATTTTGTATAATTTATTTAGTATTATTAAAGCTAAATTGCTATAATTGCAATCATAGCCTATTTTCTGATTAATAGTATTTTATAATTACAAAATCGCTCCCAGTGTTTTTTTTAATTAATATTTATATGTTATTACTCAATTTAGTGCTTTTAATTGGTTTTTAAAACTATTTTAACTATTTTTTATTAAAATAAAAAGGGAAGAAATGGCTGCTTAACATTTAGCCTCGTTCATTTCAATTATAACCCCTTTACATTCCAATTTTAACCACAAATTGAACCCCCAATTTCAACCTCAAAACCCCTGACCCAGTCCTCAAATCACCCGACCCATACCCGATTTAATGACCCGGTCCAGCTTTAATCTAATCTGAGTCGTTAATCAAATGAGATCAACGGCCCAGGTTTTATTTCCAAAATTAAATTCAACAAACCCCCCCAAACGCCTCATTTCAGAGACGGTCTCTCTCTCTCTCTCTCTACACTGACTCTTGCTCTCCCTTCTCTCTAGAACCTTCTGGTTCTCTCCTTCGTCTCCGATGAATCGACCGCCTCTCCGGCCACCTCCAGCCTCACTTCTCTCGACCACAAGCCACCGTGAAACATTGTCTTGTTGATTCCCTCTATCTTCGAGACTCCAGAAGCCTCCACCATGCAAGATGGTCATCGGAAGCTCTGCCTGGTTTGTCTCCGACCTTTCTCCGATGGTTTATGGTTCGATGGTGCTGCGAGCATCATTATTAACGAGTTTCACAGCCAGGTTCCTTACCTCTCACTAGTTTATTAACGAGCATCATTATCTTCGAGACTCCAGAAGCCTCCACCATGCAAGATGGTCATCGGAAGCTCTGCCTGGTTTGTCTCCGACCTTTCTCGGATGGTTTATGGTTCGATGGTGCTGCGAGCATCATTATTAACGAGTTTCACAGCCAGGTTCCTTACCTCTCACTAGTTTATTACGAAACCCTAATTTTCTTAAAAACCTCGTCTTTTTAAACGATTTTGAACTTATTCTTTTATGTTTTACACTACTCTCTACTAGATCTTTTAGATTGTTCAAGTTTTCAACGTTTTGTTCTTCTTTTAAAACTAGGGTTTCCTGAACCCTTTCGAAATCACTATATCTTCTGATTTTTTGAGTATTATGTGTTTATGTTTGTGTTATGTGCTTGTTGGTGTGATCTTTTGGTTACTCTCCGAGTTCCATGCTTTAATTTTGCTATTAGGGTTCCAGCCTTCTATTGATTCTGTGATTTCTTGCTTAGGGTTCTCTGATTTTCATGCCTATTGTGTTTTATAGGTCTAATTGTTCATCGTTTACCAAATATTCTGTTGATTGTGTGCATCCCTTCGAATCCCTGAATGTTTATATGTTTTCCTTAGAAGTTTTACACTGATTTTGAATCATTTCCTTATTTGTGAAATGCTCTCCTTGCTTAGTACTGATTCCCTGTGATTTTCAATTTCATCCGTGATTCTTTGAACTAATTTGTGTGCACAATATGTTGTCCTTATACTTTCCTTACTTGAAATATTCTGTATACTTTTACTACTCCTATTATGGAAATACCAGTCTTGCAAATAATAATTTTCCTTATTTGATACAATTTGTACCCGTTTGAACTATGACTCCTTAATTGAAGGGAGTCCGAGTTTTTAATTGATTCTAATTGGTATTATTTCCATAACTATGATCAGTCTATACGTATTACCTTATTTTCACTTAATTTGAGAGCTATAAGTACCCCCATTGTCTTTTGCATTACACACTGATACATTCATTGCTCTGAACTCTCTCTTACACACATAAGCATACTCAGTGTTCTCTCTTATTTTCTACACATCCTCTCCCGCTTTCCTGTTGATTACTAATTACTCAGTCGGCTGAAAGCCAAGACTGATTGATCTTTGGGGGCTGCTCCACTATTCTACTGCTCTATACATTGTTGATTGTTTGGTCTGCATACTACTGCTCACTTCCCTGCACACTACCGCTCTACACTATCTCATCCTTGACTGGTATGCCCTCTATTTGATTTGTAGCATCCAAAACAATATGCTTTTATACATGGTGCACTTTATTTTGTTTCTTCTATGCTTTTACTTATGGTTCTGCTGTCCTTATTGCAACTAGCATGCCCCTGTGTGACTATCCTCCTATTAATCCAGCATGCCTACTGGTTTGCTTAATGCATGTTCTCTCGTACTCCCTAGCCCCAGTACATTCTCAGCATGTGATCATGAGCCCTTTGGTTGAAACCTATTGACTGTCTAAGTTTTGAAATGTTTTCCTTTGGTATCTAGGTGCAACTGTGTTGTTACATGTGAATTATTTACCCTGCTCCCCTTTTTCCCTGTTTGTGTTTACTGCCCGGAACTATATGAGGTATTTTGGTTCTGAGTTTTGTCAAAACTGTCCCATTGTTTTTCTTTCAAAGCTGGCTCTACATGGATCATTCTTTTTTTTAAAACTGCTTTTCAACTCAATTTCTTTAAAGAAAATTCTATCACTCTCACTACTCCTAGAGTTTAGGTTCTACCCCCCCCCCCCCTTCGTGTAAGCATTGCCTTGGGCACCTTTGAGTACCCATTGAACTTTTATGTACAAGGCTGGTAATTCCACACTGCACTTGTTCAAACATTTTTGTAATGATTGGGTGCTGGTATTGGCCAAGGACCCCCATTGGGCCCTTAGGGAGCTTTGCCGCACCCGAACCATGGTTAAGGCTGTGAAACTCGAAAGAAGTGAGGTTGGAAGATTGGGCCTGGTTGAAGGCTCCCTATAGAGTAGCTTCTTATTTTATTTTTTTCATTATGTAATTCAGCTATCATGGTTTGTAATAATTTGTAAACAACTGATTGGGGTTATAGTAAAATTGGGAGGGATTATGCATGCTTAGTTTAATTAATGGGTAGAAACATGTCTATAGGGCTTTACTTACCAATTTGTGCAATAGAAGCCATGCGTAGGACATGCATCTTACACCTAGATATCCTGTTTTAGGCTCTTTACTTTCAGATTGTTATACTCACTTTGTGATCAGTTAGTAATCAACAAATAACTGTTATGAAACTACTACCGCATTTAGAGACCATGCTTTAGGAGCTTTATGTGCATTAGACATCATGTTATTTAGGGTTGCAATTGCTGAACGCCTCACTAGCTATTTAATTTAACAACACAAGTTTGTTTGACTACGTCTTCTCTTTAAAACTGGAATCAATATGCATGTTCACCACTTTTTTTAAGACAAGAAGGCAATACATACATCGCCTAGGCAAGCTTTAGGCCCAATAATAATAAAGATGATTGATTTTGTTTTACTAGTTTCAAACTACTCAACCTTTTAACTTTCCCAACTCTTTTATCCGTCTCTCTGAAGTCCACTCTTTTATTGAAAATCTCTTTATCTGGAAACCTGTTTCGTATTTATATGCTCTCACTAATTTCCTGATTCGTGCTCTATTAAGCTTTTAAATTACTGGTACCTTTCCGCCCAGGATCACGTTATTTTGATACTTGTTTACTTAAACTATTGTATTTTCAAATCCTTTTTTAAATGATGTTTTAACAGTTCCCTCACCTTTACTTACTCAACTGTTTTCTTAGTTGTATTTCTGCAAGTCAAACACTCTTTGGATCACTCAGTTGTGGTTAAACCTTCTGCTAAAACTGATCTTTAAACTCGCGTTCTTTTAAGACCTTAAATGTGTTTGAGACGTGCTAATTACATGTTTACTTGTGAGGGATCTGTGAGCCTCTTATTT